>NC_135306.1:131236213-131536213 GCF_048772815.1 Callospermophilus lateralis | reverse complement strand
GTTCAGAAAGGCTATTTTCATTCAGCCCATTCAGAGCAGTTGAACATATTGCCCATCATCATAACATAGCTCATCAGTGTTGAGCACAGTTATATCTTTTTCTTTTCCTCTTTAATACTGAAAAATCTGATTTGGGTGCAATATGATCATTAGACTTTGTAACAAGTAAAAACCTTACCTAAGTTATTCAGGATTTAATTTCTTCAAGTAATTTGACTTTAGGATCCTAGGAATTGAATTGTACAATTTCATTAATCATTTCTTATCATTTTTAACATTTTTCTCAATATTTTCACTTATGAACTTAAGCAAAATGTTACAGGTCTCATTGTCACCACTGCAAGATAGATACTGTGATGGAAGCATAACCTGTGTCAATTTAGCCACATTGACCAATTCTGAACACTGATCAACAGTGCCCATTCTCATCTAGAATGAGGCTTTTCCTCTCAAGCTTACCCAAACACTATGCAAAAGGGCTTCTATATCTGTATGAAATTTCTTTTCTGCTTACCAAATAGGAGAAAACAAACAGCCAGGAGCAATATAAACAAAGCCTTATACTTTGGGATATAGATGGATCTGCTTGGTTCTCAAGTGTTGACACCTTACAAAAAGAAAAGCATTATTCACCATTTAAGACTATTAAACTGAACTAACAAATACCTATAAAAATGCTGTATCAATAGAAATACCAGGTTTAACATGCACAAAGCCAAGAAAACCAACGATGCCAGATACTGAATTTCTATTGCACTGTCCTTTGAACACGCCAGCAGGAAGAAACTGCTGAGTGCAGATACCATGCAGTGCAGTGATTAAACTGTTCCCTCTATTCCCAAGTCTGTCGTGCTGCTGCCAAGAAATGTGATGAGGAAACTATGTTTAAAAACTCTAATGATCTGGTGTATATGTGTAATAAGAATTGTAACGCAAAAAAAGTACATGTATGTATAAAGACAAAAAACTCTTAAATGATCCAGCTTCTCTAAATACTGCGTAGGGTATAAGGCCGAGTCCCATTCCCACACTAGAAATGTCAATGTCACTTGCTCAAATTGTCAAAGCCTTTCATTTGTCAGAATGCCTTTCATTTCCTATTGAATCAACAAATCCAGGCAAACATGGTATTAGAATAAATCATGTAGAGCTGTCATGTGATACAAAGGAGGAAGTTAGGAAATACTTCATGTAATGTTAGAATGCCCAAGGTCTTCAAGTCCTTAATAAATAAGTAAAAATTTCACTTACTTCTTTTCACTTACTTCTCTAACATAAAAATCACCAAGTTCAAATCATATTCACTCCTACAGAGAAATCACCAAATGAAAAATTTAGTGAGGGACACCATAAATATTCTAATATAAAAACCAAAACATAAGGGAAGTTTCATGTGCAGACACATATATTCATTCAGCTCTGTCAGAATATAGTTTTAGTTCATATCTGTGTCATTCAGCAGTTGAACAGTTAAATTCATCATTTGAACTGTAATGGCATTCCAAAGGATTATATTGAATCCTACAAAAACTTACCTATTATCACACTCAGTAGTGCAGATGTGGAATATGCCAATATCTAAGATAAAAAGAAAAATTAGATCTTTCATACTTTTTAATTGTCTTGTAGTTACTTCCCACAGGCCTAACAAACAGTCCTATGAGGAAAGCAAAACCACAGAATTACTCTATGAGGCATTTCCAACGACGAGTGGCTACAAGAGAAGCCCCATCGGGATAGACCTCAACCAGTGTTTAGATAAATGGAGGACTCCAGAGGAAAACAATGATTAGCAAGAATTTCTAATGCACAACAGAGCTATAGTTAAAAATGAAAGAAAAAAAAAAAAAAGCTACTTTCACTGTAATCACAAAAAAGAACTAATTTCAAGAGTGTAGGGTATAGCTTAGGAGTACAGCCACTTGTCTACCATGTGCAAGTCCTAGAATTCCCATATCTATCCATTACCTCAAATGCAATAATTTTATAGTCCCATGGCATGGATTTGTACCAAGCTATGTAGGAGCTAAAAGTACCATCAAGTAGGTGACTTTTAGGAGTAAGTATAAATTATAGTAGTTTTTTTTGAGGGGGATTGGGGGGAGTACCAGGGGATTTGACTCAGGAGCACTAAACATCCCCCAGCATTATGTTGTATTTTTTAATTTAGAGACAGGGTCTCACTGAGTTGCTTGGCACCTTGTAATTGCTAAGCTGACTCTGAACTTGCAATCCTCCAGTCTCAGCCTCCAGAGCCACTGGGATTACAGACATGTGCCAGTGTGCCTGGCAGAAATTTGGTTCTTAACATGTTTTCCATCTTAAATAGACCAGTCTAATGAATTTAATGATTCTTAGATACATAAGATATCTCCTCCTTTTTTATGTGGCTATGCTGTGAGCAGACAAAATAAGAAAATAAATTTGATAAATTTTTATCATTCTTATTTATGAAACCTTGTAACTTGTATAGATAACTATTGAATTTCACCCTCCCTTTTAAATAGAGTATACTTGAACTGGGAAACCATGTTTTAAGACTTCAAGAAAACTTTCAAGTAAAATGAATCTAGTACTTCAGCACTATAAAATATTTGAATCCAAGATTACTTTCTGGCAATCAATGTCATAATTCAAAATTAAATAAAGCCACAAGTATCTCATTAAAATGAATTAATCTAATATACTTACACCAGTTAAAATATCTTCAAACTAATGCATTGTTTTCTGAAGACAGCCTTCAAAAAAAAAAAAAAAAAAGAAAGCCCTTCTCTTGAATCACAATATGAAAATTAGAACATGCAATCAACAAAACTGAGATTCTTGTTTTAGAACCTTTTCATTTATCAAATCACATCATTTTAAGCTATCTTAAATAGTATACCTGCTTATATGTATCAAAACTCATACTGAACAATGAGTTCTGGGTTGCAAAAGAGGATTTATTTTTGCACTTGTCTACAAGTCTTTGTCCAAAAGTTAAACAAAAACATACACAAGTGCTACTGTACAATGCAGTGTATTTTAATAGAATAGCTAGCTGTACAATGTTAACTACAGTAGTAAGAAAAATGGAAGTTGAAAGCAGAGCACAGAGGCACCCAACTCTAATCCCAGTGACAAGAAAGAGGCTGAGATTTGAGGCCAGGCTCTGAATCCCACCCAGTTTTAAATTTTTTTAAGAGTTAGAGATATAGCTCAGTGGTAGAACACCACTTGTTTCAATCTCCACAGGGGAAAAAAAAGGCCACTTTGGTATATGTCAGTAAGAAATGTTTTAGGAAATCTAAGGAAATTGAATATTTGGTTTTATCTTTCTATTCAGGATTAAAATCTTACTAAAGTTTTGTTTTACAAAGTTATTCACAAGTTGCGTGTTATTTTCTCTTTGGGAAGTTCTTCATTAGAATTTCATCATGAGGCTTCCACATTTATGCACATTAAACTTCTTTAGTCATTTCTTCCAATGAAGTCACTTTTTCTGTATATTATTTACCTGCTTTGACTTCATCTCCTTTATGGGCACTCTGTATTCTGTCCAATACTTTTGGCATTAGAAGCTCGCTTTTTAGAAAAAGCAGTTTCTTTATTATTATTCTCATGCTCAAGATATATGTTCGTCTTCTTTGGGAAGTCAGAACTTACTATAAAACAACTATCCTCCTGCATTAAAAAGAATATTAAACAATAACTAAAAGCAATTACAAATGTTTAAAGACTAGGTTA
Source organism: Callospermophilus lateralis (assembly GCF_048772815.1). Taxonomy (NCBI): domain Eukaryota; kingdom Metazoa; phylum Chordata; class Mammalia; order Rodentia; family Sciuridae; genus Callospermophilus; species Callospermophilus lateralis. The sequence goes on along the minus strand of NC_135306.1, from coordinate 131,532,487 downwards.
CTTGGAATAAACTAAACTACATCTAGATTTTAAAAATCTAAATTAGCATCTGCATATTTTTCATTTAATAGCCTAACACCACGCTTTAAAACGTTCACAAAATTAGGGGTAGGCATGGAATGCAATGGTAGATCACTCATTTAGCATGCAAAAGTTCCTTGATCTAACTCCCCATGACAACAAAGACCAAAAAATTGAAGAGCCCATTTTCTCATTATCAATTATATAAATTGAATTATTATTTCCTGCTAAAATTATTGGACATAATATTCCTCCTATACTAACTTCAGCATTCCTCACGACAGGATAAAAATAAATCACTTACTACCAACTTGATATCACATTCATGTTCAAGATGTGCCGTCTCCTCATCTGCTCTGTAATATTAAAATGCATAAGTTAATGGAGGTGGAGTTATGTCTGGTAAAAGCACTTGCCTAATGTGTGTTCAGCACTGGGTTTATTCTTAGCACTATATATGAATTAATAAATAAACATACTTTTAAAAGGCACAACTTAATGATAAAATATTCTAATTAGTTATATATTCTGCTGACATAATTCAAATAGTAATACTAGTCACATCTTGTTTTAATAGTGGATGTTTTGTGTGGTGAGTTCAGCTAAAATACCCTAATTAACCTACTATATGTCTATGTTTTGATGGTATCTATGTATTAATGGTAGCTGAGTGAGGTGGCACATGCTTATAAATCCAGAGAGTTGGGGAGTTGAGACAGGAGAGCCCAAAAGCCCAACAATTTGGTAAAACCCCAAAGCGTAATAAAAAATTAACATACTCTCCACTTCTATCCAAATTTCATTCTTTGTGACAAGTAAACTCCACTGTGTATATATACCACATTTCTTCATTCATCTGCTGAATGACATCTATGCTGGTTCCATAACTTGACTATGGGGCACTATACTGTAATAAGCATGGGTATGACAATTAAGTACAATATGCTAATTCTTTTACATAAATACCAAGAAGTGGTATAGCTGTGTCATATGGTAGTCAATTCCTAGATTTTAGGAATCTCCATAGTGCTTTCTAAGTTGCTGTACCAATCCGCAGTCCTACCATCAACTCATGGGTGTCTCTTAAGTTACATATAATCTATGCCCAAAGTTATTTTACATGATTCTACTTACACAGACTCTTCAATAGGAGAAATTGATCCATCATCATCCAAATATTTGTATCTACGACTATCAAGATCTTCTTTTTCCAAATCTTCACTAACATTCATTTGCTTCAAGGATTCCTTAAGGTGGTGTTCATACTTCAATTTTTCAATGTAGTTAAAAAATCCTCTTGCAACAGCTTGCTGTTAAAAACATTTTTGTCTTAGTCTTACAAAATTAAGGTGTCTTACTTCATGACAAAGTCAGATACTTATATTCAAAACGATTAATCATATCCTCACTCACACACTTGAATCCTAACCATTCTGTACTTCTGAACCAAATTTACCAAATGTTTATTATAATATTCTTAAACAAAAGATTACAAAAAATTAATCCTCTCAAATAATTAAAGGTTCTAGCAAGAGACACTTTATATTAATCATACATTCATTCAGCATTCAATTATCAAATATACTGCTAAGTATTAGATTATTCATTAAGGAATTCCATCAGAAACAGCTAAACTTTAATGTCTACTACCAGTCCGACTTGTATTAATGCAAAAATTGGGGAGTCATTTGCTTCAGGGTTATGTTTAAAGACCTGATGACACCAAGGGATTTTATATTAAGCAGATTTGGCCTGCCATTATTTAGTTCTTAAATTCACAGAAGAAATATGCCAGGAAGAGTATACCCAGAAACACTAGTGAAGTTTGTCCTTTATGATGGAGTAGATTTTATGTGGAAGTAAATATAGAATAGTATCCTGAAAACTGCAAAGGACCTGAAAACTGGTCCAGGTATATCTTAAGACAATTCTATAAATGGCCAGGTCATTTCAGACATTTTATTTTTGTGTATCCATTACATACAAAATACTAACTTACCTCAAAGGCTAAAATTTTTCTCCAAGGTAATGGTTTTCTTTCATTCTCAGATTGTAAAAATGGGAGTCTAGATCCTTTGTTTTTAATTTGTTTCTTATCTATTTGTGACTTCTTGGTTTTTCTTCTTCCTTCTGGCTTTTCCTTTGTTCTTAATTTTGGCTTGTACTTTCTCTTCCTCTTTCTTCGTTTCTTTTTCTTAAATCTTTCAAAAATAGCTTTTAAAGTCAATGGTTTTGGTTCTATAGATGAATCACTTGATGAATCTGTAACACTTTCAGGTGAATGAACAAATTTTCTAGTGGGGTTTCTTTGCCTTCTTTTAGGTGGGGAAGTAACACACTGGGTTTTAAATAAGCTGCTACCAGATGAGGAGTCGTCACTAGGAAAATAAAAAAATTCTGTGTTATAATGCTAATTACTCTTAATACTCAATCACACATGTTCTTTTCTTCTAGGATCAACTCAGGAAAACACTCTCAGAATACCTAAATATTTTCAGAAAGGTGCAGTACCAGCTAGTCACAGGTCCTGACAACCATATCTAAAATGGCCATAGTACTGTTAAAAAAGAAATGTTATCTAAGGAGTGAATAAAGAAAATGTGGCAAATATATACAAAGGAGCATTACTCAGCCATAAAGAATGACTTAATGACATTTGCCTGCGAATGGATGGATCTGCTAAGTGAAATAAGTCAGTCCCCAAAACCAAAGGCCAAATATTCTTTGATATGCGTAAGCTAACCCATAATATGGAGGTGGGGAATGGTGAGGGGAAGAATACAATAGATTAGACAATGGGGAAAAGTGGTGGGGATAGGCAAAGGAAAGACAGTGGAATGAATCTGACATAATTTTCCCAGATACATATATGAAAACAGTGAATCCCATCATCATTAAGTCCATAGGAATGAGATTCTTAACTAGATAGAATAAGATATAAATCCATGCTTGCACAATTATATCAACATGGATTCTGCTGTTGTATAACTAAAAAGAACCAATAAAAATTGTCTGATTTGCTGCTAGTGTCTCCTCTAAGCACACAATCTATTAGACAAAATCTGGACAATTCAGTCAGGAAGAGATACCTAGAAAATACCATCCTCCTAAGCCAAGAATATATTATAGTATAATAGATTTTGAATCAAAGTACTTGCAATAATCCGATAGACCTGAAAGGTGTCATCTGTTTTCCTTTCCAATTCCTGAAATTATCTTAACCAATTATATACAATGATTTATACTTTCTTAGTAATTCAAACACTAAACATTTTGACTGAAACTACTATTCTCCCCAGAAAGTTCATTTACCTTTGGTTTTCAACTTCCACAGCTGCATCAGACAGATAGTCAAGGGAATCCATTCCTGATTTATCCATCACTTCTGTTTTGACTTAAAACTGTTTTCTGAAATTATGAAAATTCAGAAAATGTGATGCAGATTCCCTAAGCAATAAAGGCTTACACAGGCAAGATATAGAAAGTTTAAGCAGTCAAGCCATGTCACTCTAGATGAACCATGCAACTCTGTAAATTTAGGCAAAATAACTTCCTAAGCTTTTTAAGTTCTAGGAACATAGCAATTTCTTTAAAAAACCTAGAAACTGCATTCACCGGTGCTTTCAGTTTTTACATGGTAATTAATGTGCAATTACTAATACTAATGTACAATCAATGGCCAAATATATAATTTAAAATTCTTAAGCCTGAAATTTTCATTTACTCTGCCTTTTCATGTTCATCTTTGCATTCATATTGTCATTTCTTTGATGCCGTCTTTGATATTCTCTTATAATTGATGGAAACTAATTTTCAGCAAGCTAAAAACTACACAGAAGCTGCCTTGTCACCATTTTCTAATAGTATACAATAAGCAATAAAATCTTTGTAAGACTTAAAACTAAGATGTGTCTATTTACTGCATCTCCCGTCTTTCATTTTTCATTGTATTATCTAGTTTACTTTAAAACTGACATGTAAGCCGTGATAAATAAGTTCTACAATGATAAACCAGCAAACTATTTCAGGTATAAAATCTCAAATTTGTGAAAATAAGACAGATCCATGTGACAGTTTTCCTAAATGCAAAATCCTGTCATTACATCAACTACTCAAAAATCAACATTTGCTCCAATAATATTGTTAGGGGAAAGACAAATGAGGATGGTGAGAAGGTAAGATTAAGAGAACAATTCTATAAAATGGGCCCACTTTCCTGTGCTGACCACCACATGCTTCCTTTTCCCAAAAGTATTTAACCTGCAGCCTTGCCTGGCCTAAGTGGACAGAATTTCACATTCCTCAGAAAAGTGTTATCTGCAAGGAAAGGCATGCAGGAAATATCATTGATAAGAGGATTCAAAGTTGTTCTGGAGGGAGAGACTTTGACCCTTTTCACAAACCAAATTGGTTTACAATAATTCCTTTTAATCATAAACCTTTAAAAATTGATTTGAGTTCTAAATAGAACTGCTCAGCTTGGGGGAAGGGAACCTAGAATTGTCACGGCAATAGGTAGTTGAAAGTCTGATGTCACCCTGCTGTAAAGTGGAGAGGTGGACCTGGGTAGGACAACTTCTCTGGGATCCCCAATAAGATATGCGTGAAGGAGAGGAGTGTCCCCTCCTTTCCTCTCTTGAGAACTCTCTCCTCTGGGGGTCCGGTTATCTATCCCTTCAATAAACTCATGCCTATTATTCTGAAAACATGTCTGAAATCTTTGACTTGATGGCAACAGTCGGAGTTTGAAGTGTAGGTCTTCTGGCTCCCTCAGTTTCTTGAAATGCCCCAGCTCTGCAACAGCATTAATGGGCCAGCTCAATTTTTTTTGTAAATATTACTAAAATACAGCTAGCTCCAAAATCACTTTTAAAAATCTATGTAGAAAGCATCCCTACTTAGTTGTCGCTTCCAATTGTGGGATTACTTTTTGGAGGCTACGTGGCCAAATAAGACACTTAACGAAACTAACTTGTCATTGGTACCTTGTGCTGGCTGAGAAGCTCCAGGAAGCACCCAACCTCAGGCAAGAAAAATGGCGTCCACTAGGGTTAATTCACACAATAGTGACTTCACCCTCTAAGATTTGCCTAGACGAGGTAACATCAATATTTTGACTAGGTGAACTACGCCGACACTATAATCGCGCTCACGTAGGTCTCAATCCAACCCCAAGGCCTGATTTCTGAGACCAGATCCACAGCAACACAGGCCTGATTTCTGAGGCTAGATCCACAGGTGTAGTTTTCCTGGGAAATCAACCCCAAGGCCTGACTTCTGAGGCTAGATCCACAGGTGTAATTTTCCTGGGAAAACTACACCTGCAGCCCTTCACGCAGGCAAGGCCCAGACAGCCACCGCCTCTCCCCTACTTATCAACAAGGCCCCCCTGCATCCATAAGCGCCGCGCTGTGGGGGCCTTGGGCCACATATGCGAGGCCTGCAACAGGACACCGCGACTGACTGGGGCCATGAAACCCTGGCGGTTCGCGCCCATCAGCTTCTCCGCCCGGAAACTCCAGCACACATGAACAGCTTACCATCTCCAACCGCATGGAAGAAAAAGAACTCGACACTCTCGCGAGCTCCCTAAATGTGGGGCTGAATTCTCGCGTTACTACTTAGCTCTCGGGACGAAGAGAGTGCTGGGAAGACAGACGCATCGGCGCACTTCCGACTCCCGCGAGGGGTGGAGCAATTGAAGCGGGCGGAGCCTAAACCCACTCAACCAGGGGAGGCGGGGTCGACCGAGGAGAGATCACCTCGGTCCGTGGGCTTCGCCAATAGTTTTGGTAAGTTTAATAGCCAAGAACATTTTAGCAAATAAGTTGTGAGGTCAAATGAACTGAATACATGTGAACAACGAGGAAGTGGGTGATTTGTTTCCGGTGAGCTTGCGTTTGCTGAAATGAGATTGTCTACTTTTGTCCTCAAACATGTCATCTGTGTTAAAATATTGGGAAAGGCTCATATTTTGATCTGACTCCAAATGTATAACATTTGTATTGAAAGCCAGTATTATTCCCTTAGTACACCCGGTTAACATCCCACTCATGTACACTTGCTACCACAGTACTTTTTTGCGCCTACCAGAAGTTCCATATTTTTAAACAAGTTATTCAGGCTGTAGCTTCCCAGGGTTAAACTTCTGTTTCTAATTCGGTAGGGAAATAATATGACAGATCTTCTTTTGAGATAGTAAAGGATATAAAGTTAGGATTATTTATTTGGATTTAACTTGAGTCCTTATTCCTACTGTAAGCAGAAGAATATAAAGTGCTTTTATTGCCAGACGTGGTGGTGCACACCTATAATCCCAGCGACTTGGGAGGCAGAGGCAGGACCAACGCAGCCTCAACAACTTAGGTCCTAAGCAACTTAGTAAGACCCTGTCTATAAATTGAAAAATAAAAAGAGCTGGGGATGTGGTTCAGTGATAAATCACCTCTGGTACCAAAATCTAAAAATGATAATAATAAAATGCTTTTATTATCCTCATTATAAATGAATATGCTACTCATTGTACAGATTTTGATGTTTATAAATAAGTACCTGCTAATTGCCTGATAGAGTGTGATAAAATTTAGGAAATCAGTGAAGACTACACAGTAATTATTTTCATAAAATATCTGTCAATCTATTTAATAAGAAAAAATTAAAATATCTTACTCTGAAATAATCATAGATTATTCAACTCAAAAATAGGTTTAAGATTTTAAGTATGATTATTAGAACTTCTTGTCAACAGTTATGTATATTTAACTTGGGAGATCAGATTATATTAAAAAACTAAAGGACAGTAAAAGTTAGTATTTGATAAGTACTAAAGTAAATGTCTTCAGGCACAGTGGTGGAGCTTGTCCCAGCTTTACAGACGACTGAGGGTGGAGGATGACTGGAGCCCAGAAGTTTCAGGCCAGTATGAGGCCCCCCCCATCTCTTTTTTAAAAAAAAGTAAATTTCAAGTCTTAAATATATGCAATAGCACGTTTATAGAGCATATGTTTAGAAGTATCATCAAAACTAGAAAACCAGCTAGTTTCTGTGAAATCTATGAATCTTTGGAAATTTTTAAAAATAAATTTTTGGAAAAGTAATTCAAATGATTCTGACTTTTCATATGCTAAGTAAGCATGTTAAAACCGGAGACATTCCAGTTAATGAGATGATCTATTAACATTTTTTTTTTTTTCAGTACTGAGGATTGAACCGAGGTTACTCTTCATGGAGCTACATCCCCATCCCTTTTTTCTTTTTATTTTGAGATAGGGTCTCCCTAAGTTGCCAAGGCTGGCCTCAAACTTAAAATCCTTCTGCCTCAGCTTCCTGAATCGCTGGGATTACAGGCATGTGCTGCCATGTCCTGCTCTATTAACAGGACATGGTTTTCGACCAACCGTTTATTGAGAACTAAAATACACAGGGGTCAGTTTGTAGCAAAGGGTACAAAGGAGAAGTACAGCTTTCCAGTGAAATAATGTATTGTCCTTAACTTCAGAGCCTTGTGAACAGGCCTTACATTTGTCTAATAAATGGCAATGAAGAATATTCTAAAAGAAAAAGAATAAAACAAACAATTCCAGCAGTGCTCTTAGAAATAGAAATTTGCTTAAGAGTTTTGTCCTTAATCCTTATTGTGATTGGTCTGGAGTAGGATTCTCCACCCACTTTGTCATCATCGTCTTTTTTTTTTTTTTCCTTTTCTGCCTTCATTTTATTTATCTCCCTCTACTTGCACACATCATCACTTGAACATGTAAGGTAAGATACTAATCTCTGTAAATGTATACCTATTTATTGTAAATTATACTAAGCATGTATTTTAAAATATCAAATTATAATCAGCTAGGTTATCAGAATATTGAACATGAAAACTACTTACCAAGAAAGTGTTTATTTTTGAACAAACTAAAATTTAAATTTCAGAATCTAATTGTCTGTTTCCATTCTACTAGTGATTTAAATCTTCTTTTGTAAAAATGATAGCCTAAGAAATTTAATTTTTAGCTTAAATGTCAAAATAGAGTAAGAAACACATTATAGAAATATTTATATGTGTATTTTATATGCTAGCTATATATCATATATATGTTACGTAGTTATATAGACTCCAGTACTGTTATCTACAGCCATTTAGACAATTATTCACAATTCTTAATAAATGCCTTTTGCTTCAAGATCCATATTCCTTTGACCAACCATTAGAAAATTACATGTTCAACCCAGATAGATGACCAATAAAACGAGTCATATATATCTTCTTTTATTGGTGTTTCCTCTTATTAGTCTATTTTAAATGCCAACTATTTAAAACTATTGGGCTAAAAATATAGACAGTCTTAGCATAGAGTTCTTGCCTAGCATGCATGAAGCCCTGAGTTCAATCTCCAGCTCTGCAAAAAAAAACAAAATAACAGTATTAAAAGAAGCCACTTACCCATTGTTCACTTGGAATATTAAATGCTAGAACTGTGGTTTCCTTTCTGTGAGGACAGAAAAGCCTAAATGCCCTTTGCCCTCATTATATAACTGAACTCTTAATGTTCACTTTCAGAACGGCAGGCACTGTTCAGTCTGCTGCACTGTGAACTCTTGTGATAACTGGCCAACAGGAGCTTTGATTGTACAACCTTATACCTAAAGAAGAAAGAAAATGGCTCATTCTGAGTTTTCTTTTCATGTGCCAAGGCTAGAGGAACTTGCTGAAGGTAAAAACAATATTAACTTTGGATTTTTAAGAACTATTTTAAGAGAAAAAAGATTCTAAGATTTATATGTATCTTACTAATGTTTATCTTGTTGAAATGGTACTTCTGATACAGAATTTGCCATTTCAATATCTATTCTGTACTGTTTTTATTGAGAAACTCTTAAATTATGTCCCCTAACAAAATTAAACTCACCATTTGTAGATTCTTGATGACACCAACTTCACATGATGAAATTGACTAAAGTAACCCAAAATTTAAGTACATATTATGTCCAGAGTTGTACAACTTTGCTTTATTACCTTTTTACCAGTTACAATTTTTGAGTGCGGGGGCGGTGCTGGATATTGAACCAAAGAGTATTTTACCTCTAATCTACATCCCCGTCATGTTTTATTTTTTATTTTGAGATAGGGTCTTGCTAAGTTGCTTGGGGCTTTGCTGAATTTCTGAGGCTATCTTGAAATTTGTGATCCTCCTGCCTCAGCTTCCCAAGTTAACAGGATTACACACACCTGGCCAAAATACCTTAGTTAGAGGCTAGGTTCTGCTGCTCCTTGTGTTGCACAAATATTTGGATTCAAATTGTTAGGAAATAGGTTTTATTCAAAGTCAGCTTTAAATGGAGATAAAAGAAACTTGGTTTCAAATTTCTATCTTTACAAAACTTTTTTTTTTTTTTTTTAGTTTTGGGGATTGAACCCAGGGGCACTTAATCACTGAGCCATATCTCCAGCCCTTTTTAATTTTTATTTTGAGACAGGGTTTCACTAAGATGTTTAGGACCTAACTAAGTTGCCAATGTTGGGATCCGGAAATGCTTTTAAAAGAAAAAAGGTGGGTCAGGCACTGAGGCACATGCCTACAATTCCAGCAGTTTGGGAGCTGAGGCAGGAGTATTAAAATTTTAGGCCAACCCTGGCAATTTAGCTAAATCCTGTCTCAAAGTAGAAAATAAAAAGGGTTAGGGATATAAACAGTTAAAGCACCCCTGGGTTTGATCCCCATCCAGTATTAAAAACAAGAGAGAGAAAAGAGGTAACAAAAGGCAAAAAAAATATGCATGTGTAGATTTAGTTATCCTGTGAGACAGAGAACATGTTAGGGGTGTCAGGCCAGGACAGGGGGGCAATCTCCACTCATAGCTTCCTTAGCATCCCCCAGGCCAGGGGGCACAGCTCTCCAGCTTTTCCTCTCAGTTTGAGGAAATACAGAGGCAGAAAAATACATTAGAAACTTGCTTTAATTTCAGAGCAGTCCTTAATTGCAGTATTTCATTTTGATCCTTAAAAATACATTGCTCCCAATACAGTGGTGCACACCTGTAATCCCAGCAGCTCAAAAGAGAATTGCGAGTACAAAGCCAGCCTCACCAAAGGCAAAGTGCTAAGCAACTCAGTGAGACCCTGTCTAAATAAAATACAAAATAGGCCTAGGGCACTGTTCAGTGGTTGAGTGTCCCTGAGTTCAATCCCTGGTACTAAAAAAAAAAAAAAAAAAAAAAAAAAAGTACATTGCTCTTTGGATTTATAACTGTGACACCTATTCTGTTTTACATTTGTACTATGACATATCTACAAGAAAGTGCACTTATCTTGAAGTATAGCTTATTTAATGTTTACATGTAACTGCTGTCCAAATCAAAAATCTAAAATGTTTTTCATATCCCAAAAGACTCCTTCATGGAGCTTCCCAATGTCTTTATCCTGAGAGGTAACCACTTTTTTGACTTTTATCACCATGGATCAGTTGCCTATTTGAAATACATAAAATTAAATCATACAGTCTTTATTCTTGTTGTGTCTGGCTTCTTTTTCTCAACATTTTGTCTGTAGTCTTCCTTGTGTTGCATGTGATTGCCTACTTTTTAAAGAGTTTAAATATTTACACTTTAATAAGTTTTTGGAATCTCCCTTAAAGAAAGGTGGTCCTCACCTGAGTGTAGTCTTTTTATCTTCAGAAGTTTATGATCACCATGGATAAGATTATGTTTGTGTCTTATATTATAACTTCTGATTATGTCAAAGTCTAAGTTCATAAGTAAGACTATTTCTTGGTTGATGGTATAGCCCAGTGGTAGAGCCTGTGCTTAGCATGCCTGAGACCCAGGGTTCAATCCCTAGGACCTGAAAAAATAAAAATAGAAGACCATTTCTGTACTCTTTTTTTATTACACAAGTTTAGGTTAGGAGTGTGATGCAGAAAATTTGAAGGAAAATTTGATATATGATGGCCAAATTTTTCCCTAATGTTAAATAACCCCTTTTCTTCTCTTTATTAGTTATGCAGAAGGGACTAAAAGATAACTTTGCTGATGTCCAAGTGTCTGTAGTTGATTGCCCTGATTTGACTAAGGAACCATTTACCTTTCCTGTAAAAGGTAAGCAGTTTTTGCAATATGCTTCTGGTTTTTACTTGTAATCATTTTGTGAAACCAGTGTTATTTTTATCTATGAATAAAGGATATTTTCATAGCTTTTAGGCTAAATTATGCGTAATTTTTGTGCTCTTGTTTTTTGGTATTGGTCAAATTTCATTTTGTAACCTTGTGGAAAAAGATTGTATTTTGTAATTTTTGTAACTTCCTTGGTTATATAATATACAATAGGCTAGAATATTGGTAACACATGAGAGTTTTGTTCAAATTACTGTTAGGGAAACGTACTTTAATTTTTGTTTTTATTTATTTATTCAGGACTAGAAATAATCTTAAAAGGCTTATTTAATGTTTGGTACAAGTACTAGATCCAGTAGATGTGAAAACTGAGATTGAGAGAGAGTAAATTCTGTGTGAATCATAATCAGGATTTGAATGCAGGTCTGTATGCTTTAGAAATCTAACCTTCTCCTAATATAACCTACTATATGAGGAATTTGGAGATAATACAGTGTTGTTTTACTATGAAATTGATATCTTTGTTAAAAAAATAGTTTGCCATAGAATTCCTGAACTCCAGTTCTGTCTCTACTACATAAGAATTTAATTAACCTGAGTAAACCATTTAATTTATCTCAACCTCAGATACCTGAACATAAGGGGACTTTAGTTGAATGTTCTTGTTGGGTCTTTTCACCTTAAGCAGTCTTTAACTAGAACTGTAAACTCCAGCAGGTTTGTTTCCAAATGGCAATTTCTCTTAGCACTGTGAAATCATTCACAATACTTTTGGATAGCCATATTTCTTCTATAGGAAGGAGTGGTATATTCTCCTTACTAGTTAATTAATTAAAATAAAATAAAAATCAGAAAACATAAAAGAATACAGGGAAGAAAAAAATGGTTAATCTTAATTGTGTCTTCCAAAGGCTATACCTGGAAAAAACTTCTGATCAATAATATGAGAGTCAGGAAATGATAGTACTGGAAGCCAGGGGTGAGTGAGTGTGTGTGTGTGTGTGTGTGTGTGTGTGTGTGTGTGTGAGAGAGAGAGAGAGAGAGAGAGAGAGATATCTTTCTCAAACATGGTTAGACATTTTCTATGTGAATTGGTCTGACTCAGGTCACTGATAGCCTTGGTTCGTTTATGAGTATTACTTCATCTCAACATATTTCATAGTTTGGCCATCACTGCCTGACATTTTCCCTTTAGTGATCTCTCCTCTCTCTCTGGTTTCTCTTGTTGTGTCTGGCATCTTTTGCTCAACATTTTTTCTCTTCTTCCTTGGTTCCTACCTCCGTCCTTATTTTTTCCTAGCTCCTTTCTCTTTATAGCAGGCTCTTAAGTGTTGATATTTTCTAGAATTGTTTCTTATCATCTTATTTTGTGTACTCACTCTTGAGGTTTTTTTTTTTCTTTTTTCTTTTTTTTTTTTTTTTTTTGTGTGTGTACTCACTTGTGGTTTTAATTACTGACTAGATACAACAAAATCTGTTCCACCCAGATATCTACAGATCAGTATTTCTACTGCCAGTAGAACATATCCTCCTATATATATTAAGGACAAGTCAACACATCTAAAATTTAACTCATTACTTCACTCTAGATGCTTATTTCCTTTCTTCTTTCTATATTTTCCTTTTCTCTATCTCTACAGTCACCATTTTGAGCTATTATTTGTCTTTTCCCTGGATTATAAATAGAGTCACCTAATTGTTCCTTTAGGCTTCAGCTTCACTATCACTTACGAGTAGAGTCTTATCTATTCATAAGCTCTGCTTATTCGTGAAAAACATTTCCTATATCCCCAACTACAAAAGGGACCTATAAAATTCTACATCTACCCCTCTGCATAGCTGAAGAAATAGAGCAATCATATCTACTTTACTATGTAATATGTGAGCAGGAAACTGTCAAGACCACTTTTTCTCAAACAAAAGGTAGTTTATTTTCTACCCTCACTTAAAAGAAAAGTGCCTTCTCCTAAATTGTGTCTACATATTTCATAGTTTGGCCATCACTGCCTGAGTGACTAGGTTAAACCTCAGATGAATCCACAGCCCTGTACTTTGATGATAATTAAAAAATGTAGGAAGACTGGGGTGTAGTTCATTGGTAGAGTGTTCTAAGTAGGCATAAGGCCTTGGGTTCAATCCTCAGCACCAGAAAAGAAAAAAAAAAATCTAAGTAGAAAATGTCTAGCATCTAAAGTTATCTTTAATTACTTATCATGAGTATAAACAATCTTGGGAATAAGTAACTTATAAGAGGATCTTGCAATATGGACCTAAAGAACATATATTCTACCAGAGAAAAATGTTTTAAATTTAAAAAAGATTTTAACCATAAATAAAAATAAAAAGACAAGAAATCAAATAGCCACTAAAAAAATAGTTTTTAAAGCTTTAAGACTAATTTGAGAAACCTCACCCAATCCAAACTTTGACTCCAATTCTAGCCCTCACCCTATCATCAATTTTCAGTTGCCTTTATGCTGTCACTTCTATCAAGCCATACTTAGTCATGATGGTATTGGAGACACAGGTACTTAAAATAGAACAGGAGTCCTAGCTACTTACATCTTCTAAACCTGCTATTTGCAAAACTATGAGACTGAAGAAATTATTTATTCTTAATAATTTGATGACTTCCATCATTTTATATGTAAATTATATTTGCCTATTTTTAAGATGGCTTGTGTTTTTTAGGCATCTGTGGGAAAACTAGAATTGCAGAAGTAGGAGGTGTGCCTTACTTAATTCCTCTTGTAAACAAAAAGAAAGTAAGTGTATTTTACTCTTCATATTCATATGAAGGTTGTAGAACTTGGTTGATTCCTATTTATTATCAGAAGACCTGTTGATCAATGTGGCAGGGATAGAAATACTAATGGACTCAGTAATAAAAAATAAACCAGGAAATTTTTATAAGTTAAGATTTAAATAATTTTCTTCTTCTTTTTAGGTTTATGATCTGAATATAATTGCAAAAGAAATCAACTTGCCTGGAGCCTTTATTCTTGGAGCAGGGGCAGGCCCATTTCAGACTCTTGGGTTCAATTCTGAGGTAAGCTTATATATAATTATTTTATTTTATTGATTTGACTTTTGGTTTGTCCTTTTCCATTTAATTCCCTACCAAAAAAAGCCCACTTTCTGAGTGTTGTGGGTCATAGATATCATATCTCTCCAGATTGGCACTTCTTGATATGGATTTGGACAATATCACATGTTCTAATTGATCTAGCTATAAATAAACACTAATCTTTAGTTTCATTTTCTCTTAGGGACTAGGTTAAACCTCAGATGAATCCACAGTCCTAAGGTATCCTGCTGAAGGCCTTGAAATGTAAAAGATTTTTATCATTATATATTTTTAAACATTTTTTTGGTTGTAGACAGACACAATATCTTTGTTTGATTTATTTATTTATGGGTGCTGAGGATTGAACCCAGTTGGGCCTCATGCACGCAAGGCAAGCACTCAACTACTGAGCTACAACCGCAGCCCTAGATTTTTATCATTATATATTGTAGGATTCCATGCTTCTCTATAAATCTTTGCTTTTGATATAAAGGCAGTTTTGCATTAGAAGAGTGGAATATTTCATGATGTAGTCACCTCTTTACAAATAGTAGGAAACTACTAAAATAGTATGATGGTTATTTAACAAAGTTAATAGCTGTTACTAGTGTATGTCATTTATGCTGAATAATGTTAATCACTATTAATACTATTAATATTATAATATATTATTACTTAGTATAGGTGATATTTACCAGTAATATATAATATATAATACTTGTTTGTGTAATCTTAAAATATCACTGTTACTTCATATATCCTGACTACAAGACTAAATGACCTCTTTCGTCTGTCCATAATAGATGTGACTCTTAGTAGTCATACAAGTTCTAGTATTTAAGATAGAAAAAAGGGTTAAAATTTTAAGTTGAACATTTTCAAGCGAATATTCCAATTTATATCAACAATATAACAAATATTGTAGACATTTTATAAAGTATCTTTTCCAGTATTTTGTATTTAAAATTATATGCTTCATATCCCCACATTTTAGGGAAGTATGTTTCTTTATCTGTTTCTTTCTTGTGTGTGTGTGTGTGTGTGTGTGTGTTTCTGGAGACTAATCATGTATTCTCATTAAAATTTGAAATGAATGTCTTAAACTGAGATAAAATATGTTGTTACATGACTCAAGATACCCTCTCTGCACAGAGATACTAAGATTGACTAATTTTTTTTTTCAGTTTATGCCAGTTATTCAAACAGAAAGTGAACACAACCCTCCTGTGAATGGAAGTTACTTTGCTCGTATTAACCCTGCAGATGGAGGATGCCTATTACAGAAATACAGCCAGAAATACCATGATTTTGGATGTGCATTACTGGCTAATCTTTTTGCCAGTGAGGGCCAACCTGGCAAGGTGATTTTGTCTATAAAAACACAGCAGTCTTTAAATGTTCTCAGATAGCTAAAAATTAGAATTTTTATTGCCCTAAATATGGTTTTTCTAAGAAAATCAGAGGTACTACAGTCAAAGGTCTTTATTTAACCCAGTTATGAAAGATTCAGAATAGTATAGGCAGAGTAAAAGTCTTATCTAAAATCAATGTTAATAAATATTTAATAGGCAATACCTTTTTTCTAACTAATTTGAGAAGTGAGTCATTTATATGATCTTTGTGGCTAAATAAATAATATCTACTTACAGGTATTAAATAGGAAATTCGCGTTTTCCTGACTGGTAACATGTTGTGTTAGATAGAAATGGGGGTAGCAAAACATTAGAGTGAAAGAAGGATAAGGATAATTAATGTCTCACTTCATATTTTCTTTTCTAATATTTTTTAAATTGTCGATAGCCCTTTATTTTATTTATTAATTTATTTATATGTGGTGCTGAGAATCTAACCCAGTGCCTCACACATGCTAGACAAGCGCACTACCACTGAGCCACAATCCCAGCCCCTCACTTCATATTTTCTTTTGATTAATGCACAAAAAAATTATTTCAGTGTTGGTATTTGTGAGGACTCTCAGATTTTGTAAGATATAGACACCCCAATTACTTTGAGAAATGAGGTAGTTAAGTAAAAATACCTAATAAAATAGAGAAAACAAAGTCCAGTATTTTACAGGAAGTGAGAAAATTTAATCATTTTTCCTTTACCCCATTTACCAGAGGTTAAACCCTTCAAGCTAGGGAATTCTCAGCCTTTTATCCCCTTGACATATATGTTAAGAGTCTCTACAGTTCGGTGTAGCACTTAATTCAAGAAAATATGAATTTATTTATATTGTTATTATTAATTTATTTATTAAAGTTATATATAATAATGTATGTGTGTATATACAGGACTATATGTGTGTGTGTGTGTGTGTGTGTGTGTGTGTGTGTGTGTGTGTAATATACATATGGTTGATGAAGACTCGGGATTGAGACACCTCAGCTTACATTTGGATATACTAAGCAAATAGAATATTGCTTGATGGTATTAAGTTATACCATGTTATATTTAGTAATTAAATAAAATTTTATAGCTTATCCAATATAATGTATATTTATATCTTCTATAGGTCATTGAGGTAAAAGCCAAACGAAGAACTGGACAACTTAACTTTGTGACTTGTATGAGACAAACTCTGGAAAAACAATATGGAGACAAGCCTGTAGGGATGGGAGGTACTTTTATAGTTCAGAAGGGAAAAGTAAAGGCTCACATTATGGTAAGGGCCTATGTATGTATACTCATATGTATGGATATATACATGTGCACATGCTTAAATTAATATCTCAGAATTTTTAAATATGTTGGGAATTCTACCTTTAAATACACCCTAAACAAATCCTTTTGTTGTGAGTATATTACTTAAAAGTTTAAATGACAATACTGTAAGTCATAATACTAAATAATGATGAGGTAGAGTTCTTTTTTCACATTACTGTATTGGAACTTTTTTTTCAATGTGCTTATTTGTAAGATCGAGATTTTTTTTTTCTTCTTTTTGAGGTACTGGGGATTTAAACTCAGGGATGCTCTACCACTGAGTGACATCCCAGATCTTTAAAAAAAAAAATTTTTTTTGAAACAGAGTCTTGCAAAATTGCCTAGGCTGGTCTTAAACTTGGAATACTGCTATTTCAACCTCCTTAGTTGCTGGGATTACAGGCATGCACAACTACACTTAGCTATTTATTTTGCTGTTGTCGACTATGCTTTTGGTGTCATAGCCAAGAAATCATGACAAAACCCAATGTCATGAAATTTTCCACTGTTTTCTCCTAAAAGTTTTAGCTCTTACATGCAGATCTTTGATCCATTTGAATTAATTTTTATATCTGGTATAAGGTAAGTGTCAAACTTCATTCTTTTTTTTTGTACCAGGGATTGAAACCAGGGGTACTTTTCCACTGAGCCATTTCCCCACCATTTAAAAAAAAAATTATTTTATTTAGAAACAGGGTCTTACTGAGTTGCTTCAGGCCTTGCTAGGTTCCTAAGGCTGGCTTTGAATTCACAATCCTGTTGTCTCAGCCTCCCAAGCTGCTGGGATTACAGGCATGCACCACCAACTTCATTCTTTTACATGTGGATATGTAGTTTTCCCAGCAACATTTGTTGAAAAGACTGTTGTTTTCTCATTGAATATTATTGGCATCCTTGTTAAATCATTTGACCCTATATTCAAGGATTTATTTCTGGCCTCTCTAGTCCGTTGATCTGGCTGTCTGTCTTTATGCAGTAATGCAGTTTTGATTACTGAGGCTTTGTAGTTTGCTTGTTTGTAGTACTGGAAATTGAACCTAAAGTCCCTCTGTCACTGAGCCATGCTTCCAACCCTTCTTTATTTTGAGACAGCCTTGCTAAAAAGCAGGGGCTGGTCTTGAACTTTCAATCTTCCTGCCCCAGCCTCCAGAGTTACTGAGACTACAGGTGGGTGCCACCATATGCAACTTGGAGTAACTTTTGAAACCAAGAATGTGAGATCTCTAATTTTTTTTTCAAGATTGTTTTTTAAAAATGGGTTTGTTTTTTTTTTTTGTAAACAGTCTTGCTTATGTTGTGTGGGGTGGCTTTGAATTTGCCATATTCCTGCCTCTGGCTCCACAGTAGGTGAAATATTACAGGCATACACGTGTATCACTGAACCAGGCTAGTATTGATTTCTTTTAAGTATCCAATTCCTAAACACAGGATGCCCTTCTATTAATTGGAATCTTCTTTAATTCAGCAAAAATTTGTAGTTTTCAGTATACAAGTCTTTTACCTTCTTGGTTAAGTTTATTTCAAAGTATTTTATTCTTTTTTGATGCTTCTACACAATTTTAGATCTTGCTTTCCTCACCCCTTGTTACTTAATAATTATGGCATTTAAGATTAGGATGGTGGAGCTGGGGTTATAGCTCAGTGATAGAGTACTTGTTGGGATCAATCTCAATCCCCACCCAGCACCACACACACACACACACACACACACACACACACGGAAATATATACTCAGGAAAACTGAAAAATAAAACTAGGAGGTTGAAGGTATGGCTCAATGATAGATAGAACACTTACCTAACTTGTCTAGAATGTGCAAGTCTCTGGGTTTGATCCCTGATTTTAACAACAACAAAAAAAAAGATACTAAATGCTAAGTGAAATAAGCCACATGTATAATGTGTCAAAATACACTCTATTATCATGTATACCTAAAAAGAACAAATAATAAAAAAATAGTCAATGGTCAACTCTCATCCTTTTTTTAACCTTTATTCATTCCTAAATTTTAGTTTGTACAACTGGTTACCCTTTGGAAAACTAGAGTATTTTATTTAACTGATGCCAAAAGCAATGGAATTATAAGAAGGCTTAAAAATTTTAACTTAATCATGTTTTTAATTTTTAAATTCTAAATAATATTCAATATGTTTACCTGTTTAATGGTCTTTTATTGTAGCCTGCAGAATTTTCTTCCTGCCCATTGAACTCTGATGAAGAAGTGAATAAATGGCTGCATTTTTATGAGATGAATGCTCCTTTGGTTTGTCTACCAGTCTTTGTTTCCAGAGATCCAGTAAGTCCTTGTCTATCTTTAATATTACAATTATAAATAGCTTGAATTTTAGAATATTCCTTTAGACTTATGTACCTTTTGGGTTCTTGTTATCTAAGAACCAGGTTGTCTTTAAAATTATCCTGAAAATTAAGGGCGAAGGTGGCTTACCACCCTATGTTAGCCAGAGCAGGATTTTACTAGGGATGGAACCCAGGGGCGCTTAAACACTGAGCCACATCCCAGCCCCTTTTATTTTGAGGCAGGGTCTCACAAAGTTGCCTAGGGCATCACTAAGTTGTTGAGACTGGCCTCCAACTTGCAATCCTCCTGTCTCAGCCTCCCAAGTCACTGATATTGTAGGTGTATGCCACCATGCCTCGCAAAGGTGTTTTAATAGCACCTAAAGTCTTGCTATTAAATAGAGTAGCAAGAATCACAACTAAGATTCAGGTCTCCTATCATGTTCTTTGGTGTTCTAATACTACACACTGGAAAAAATTAATATAGACTGATTCAAAGCCAAGTATCTATAAAAATACTGATTGGTCATATATTTTGATCCAATATGATTACATATCTAGGATTTAATCTTTAAATATATACTGTGTAAAATGGTTAATTAAAAGGTTATTAATAACAACATTGTTATAATAGCACAAGATTTGGAAATAATGTAAATGTCAGTTGAAAAGCAACAAAAGAATAAGGAAGCTCTTATGGTCTGATAGACATTATGTCAAAGCTATATTGTTAAGTGAAAAAAGCAATAGCAGAAAGGTGCACAGAGAGCTACAATTTGAGTGAAAAAAGTAAAAGTAAATATTTCTGGAAGGATACACATGGATCTGTTTCCATTTTTTGCCTGTAAGGAAAGGAAATAACCAGTGAGGATAAGAGAGAAGAAGACACATTTAATTGAATATATCCTTTTGCATGCTTTGATTTGAAATCATGTGAATGTAATGCCTATCTAAGGTCTGGGTATTGTGGCACATGCCTATAATTCCAGCAACTCAGGAGGCTAAGGTGGGGGATCATGAGTTTAAGGTCAGCCTGAGCAACACAGCAAGACTCCATCTCAAAAACAGAAAAAACTACAGTCCAAGCACCTTGAGAAACAAAGGGAGGAGGAGCACAAATTCAAGATGGAGACTCAACAATTTAATGAGACCTTGTCTCAAAATAAAAAAATAAAAAGGGCTGGGGGTGTAGCTGAGTGGTAGAGTGTCACTACCACAAAATTAGAAAGAAAAAACAAAACAACAAAAAAACATGAGCTAGGTATATAGCTTGGTGATAGAGCACTTGCCCAGCATGCAGGAGGTCCTGGGTTTCCTTGGCACTACAAAAAAATAAATACATAAATAAGTAAATAAAAACTTTGTAATATAAATTAAAAAATTTATCCTCACTCATTAAACAAATTCTCATCAAAATAATTTGAGTATATACTAACTTTTCTGTTGCCCTAGGGATTTGATTTGCGACTGGAACACACTCATTTTTTTAGTCATCATGGAGAAGGTGGACACTATCATTATGACACGACTCCAGATATAGTGGAATATCTTGGATACTTCTTACCTGCAGAGTTTCTCTATCGCATTGATCAACCAAGAGAGACCCATTCAGTTGGACGAGATTAAATCATCTTATGCTTAACAAAAATAAATAAGTTAATTAATTAACTCATTACTAATATAAAATCCAATAGAAATTATCTCATCACTTAAAACTCTTTTTTTTTTTTTTTTTTGTCTTTGAAATGACACTGTATTCTATATTATTTCACAGGTATATATCTGAGAGAGATTACTGGGAACAGAGAAACATTTGAGATGGTCTTTTTTTTTTTTTAATGCTCACATAAATTTATTGAGCCAATCACATTTTTTAAAATTCTATAATATCAAGCAAAGTCTATCATATGTTTATACCTCAAATATAAATATGATTAGGAATCATGATTATTCCTACTAATAACATTAATTTACATTTGTATAATGTTCATTTTTTCAAATTAAGTCTTAAAACTGCTAAATAGATTATTTCTAGGCATTAGCAAAATCAGTTTAGAAATGTTGATGGTTAAAGCCAGGCATGGTAGAACATGTCTGTAATCCCAATGACTTGGGAAGCTGAGGTAGGAGGATCGCAAGTTCAAAGCCAGCCTCAGCAACTTACAGAGGCCTTTGAGCAACTTAACAAAACCCTGTCTCAAAATAAAAAATACAAAGGGCTGGGGATGTGGCTCAGTGGTTAAGCACTCCTGGGTTTAACCCTGGTACCAAAAAAGAAAGAAGGAAATGCTTATGGTTGAATCTTTGTATTGAATTTTAAAAATCCATTCCAGAAATCAGAGTATAATTTTTTTTCATGGAACAAAGTAAACAAAGTAAGCCCTTCATCTTTTTCATGAAGTTAAACCATACTCAGAAGTTTGCAATTTGCCTTTCACAAACATTAGTTAGCAACAGAATGGTTAGCCATGATTCTTCCCTTGTTCTGATTGCCATGTGGAAGCAGTTTGTTGGTTATTTGCAGTAAGAGAAAGGAAAAGAAACAGCATCAAAATACAACATTTATGTGAGCATACTTTAATTTTCAATGAGGCTACTGCTGAAAGTGACTAATGTCCTTCATGAAATATAAAATTATACTCAATTACTGATTATTTGGTTGCCTTTGATATTCTTCTATAATAATCATTACCTAGAAAATCAACTCTCCATTCTTGCTAATGCCAATAATGTGCAAATGTAAGTGCTTTAATTTAGTACTAAGCATACTTCAAATAATATTTTGGACTGTTTATTTTCAGTTTTAGCTGTAACATGTGAGTATAAATTTGGGCTATTTTTAAATAAGCACTATTTTGAAGCAATGAAATTAATAAAGAAATTAATAAAAATTTTGTATTGATAATGTCCTTTTAATCTTTCCTCCATTGAAAAATACTATTTTTTTAGTTTTCAACCTGTATTTTATTGCATGCTTTTGCATTCCCAATCAAACCAATGAACTCTTCTTTTTTTTTTTTTACTGTTGCATATTAATTATACAGAATAGTGGGTTGTATGTATTGTGGTATATTTTTACATGCATATAACCATAATTTGATCAGTTTAATTTTCCAGTATCTACACTTTCCTCTCCCCTCTTTCTCTCTGGTTCCCTTACCCTAATGGATCTAAAGGTCTCCTTTCTATTTTTACAAGATCCCCTTTTCTCCTCCTTAATTCCTTCTAGCTTCCACATATGAGAGAAACATGACATATGACACTGGTATGAAATCTGTCTTTCATTTAACATGATGGTGTCTAGGTTCATCCATTTTCTAGTAAATGACACAATTTTATCTGTTTTATGGCTAAATAAATAAAACTCCATTATGTATAAATATCATATTTTCTTACCATTTTTATGGTGTCAGATACCTAGGCTGACTCCATTACTTAACTATTATGAACTGTGCTGCTGTAAACATGGGAATGCATGTATGTCTAAAGTGTGCTATCCTCAATCCTTTTGGATAAATATGAAGGAGTGGTTATAGCTGAATCATATAATAGTTCCATATTTAGTTTTTTTGAGAAAACTCCAAACTGATTTCCATAGTGGCTGTAGTAATTATATTCCCACCAACAGTATAAGTGAGACAGGAAGATAGCTTTCCCCCACACCACAGATAGCTGGGAAAAGTGTATAAGAGAAGAAAAGGAGGAAGAAAGGACTGGGAAGCTTGCTACCCCAGCTGGTCCTAGCCACAAGCACAGATCCTTAATAGCCCCTAGCAATGACCAACTGCAAAATGTTCTCTAAAGCACTTTCTCTTGAACCAACAAATCCTCACCACCATCCTTTTGCTAATAAAGACTCAGAAATCACTTTTCTCCAGATTTGCTGAAGACGACAAAATAGAGCTGATTGGCCTCTTTCTGTCATCCCACCAATCGCCTCTAGGTATAGATCAAGCCTATTAAAAACCCCCAGACAATAGACACCTGTTGGCAACCCTCTCTTGGGACCCCACCCTCTTCAGAAGCTCTGCTTTCTATCACTCTAATAAATCTTATTACTTTACTCTCACCCTGTGTCTTTGGGTTTCATTCTTCAAATTCATGAGACAAAAAAACCCACCTGACCACCAAGGTCCATGTTACATAGGATTCCATTTTCCCCATATCCTTGCCAGCATTTATTTGTACTTTTGATTAGTATATTTTATTTAATAAATTTGTATTGAACACTTACTCTGTACTCTGGAATGTAAACTACATGATCCTAAGATGTTTGTTTACTACTATAGCACTAGTGCCCTTAACAGTGCCTGGTTGTTATGGTTTGGTTGTGAGATGTCCTCCAAAAGCTCCTCTATTAATGCAGGAATGTTTGAAAGTGGAATGATTGGATTGTGACAGCAATAACCTAATCAGTTCATCCTAGTTTGAATGAACTTAATGAGTGGTAAATGTAGTCAGCTGGCGAGTGGCTGGAGGAGGTGGGTCATTGGCTGTGTGACCTGCAAGGGTGGTTCTTTCTTTGGGGGCCTTGTCTTTCCCTCTCCCTGATTCCTGGTCTCCTTGAACAGAACAGTGCTCCTCTACCACACCCTTTGGCCACGATTTCCTTCTGGACTTTGGGTCCAGAGAAGTGGGACTATGTACTAAACCTTTGTAAACTATGAGCCAAAATAAACTTTCCTTCATCTTAGGTTGTTCTTGATGGATATTTTGGTCACGGTCACATAAACCTATTACACTGGCCAATAAATATTTGTTGAATAATGAGTGAGTGAATGATTATGCCAGACACTTCACTAGACATTGAGGATTTGTCTAGTCGGGGAAGACAGACAAATGTATGCCAGGTAGTATTAAGTGCTACAAAGAAAATTAAAAGGGGGTGTATTGTAAAGAAGGATTTTTTTTTTTTTTTTTGTACCAGGGATTAAACCCAAGGGCGCTTAACCACTGAGCCACATCCCCATCTCTTCTTATTTTTTAATTTCAAGACAGGATCTCATTAGGTTGCTTACGGCCTCACTAAGATGCTAAGGCTGGCTTCAAATCTGTGATCCTGCTACTTCAGCCTCCGGAGCTGCTGGGATTACAGGCGTGTGCCACAAAGGAGGACACTTGTGGCCCTCTGAACAGGATGGACTCCCTACCCTAATTTGTTTTAGATGTCAAGTTGAAAGGGTTTATTCCTCACAAAATGAAGTTTTTCAGAGAAAAAGAGCAGGGAAGCTTCTAAGCAGGTCTAAAATTGACCTGACACAAAGGGAAAAGAAACTGGCTTGGGTTTTTGCTGACTGAGGATAATTCCAGTGTGATGGTTCCTACATGACATTTGAATTTCCCACAAGGTGTCAAAGAAGGGCACATTCAGGCTATCTTAGCTTGCCAAAATGTGGGTAGTAGAGAAAGAGGGCAGGGAATAAGGTTTAAAAGCTGTCAGCAAACATCAAAAATGGAATCCAACCCTTTATTAAGTTTTCATATTGGAGGATCTGGAAAAAAAAACCTCTCAAGAGACATTTTAGCAAAAACTTGAAAGAATTGGAATGATCTATGAAGTTATTTGATAAGTATCCTTCCTGGAAGATTCAAAGGCCCAGTGGCAAGAGAGGAGTTGGTATGTTCAAGAAACAGCAAGGAGGCATTGTGAACAAAACAGGATCACCTGAATGTATGCAGTTAAGATCCTACTGCATGCAAAAAAAAAAAAAAAAAGCTGTGTATTAGGTAACTTCTTATGAAGAAGATTATAAAGCTACTGGAAATTTACAGAAAACTCAAATAGTTACATTCATATCTGGGAAGATAACAGTCTCAGAGAAGTATCAATACTTAAATCTATAAATTTAATTAAATGCTGGTATAATCCCACTAGTGTTTTCCATAGAACCTCATCAGTTGATTCTAAAATATATGAGCTAGCAAAGGGCCAAGATAAGCAAAACTAATTTTGAAGACAAGATCAGGGAGGATTTGATATAAAAATATCAAAACTTACTATAAACTCGTAAGGTGTGGTTTTGGTAGTGATGGACACTCCAACCAAAAAAAAAAAAAATCTTTCCATATGGAGACATAATTTTTTTTTTTTGTCTCACAGAAATGACACTGAATTACTGAATTCAAGCCAGGCATGGTGGTGTATGCCTGTAATTCCAATGGCTCATGAAACTAGGGCATGAGGATCCCATGTTCAAAGTCAGTCTTGGCAACTTAGTGAGGCTCTAAACAACTTAGCGAGGCCCTGTCTCAAAAGATAAAATACAAACAACTGGGGATGTGTCTTGGTGGTTAAGTGCCCCTGATTCAATCCCCAGTACCAAAAAAAAAGTGACCCTGAATTCAGATCAATGAGATGAGGAAAAGAAAAATGCATTAAAAGGGTGCTGGCACAGTCATATGAAAAATAAAATTGGTTTGGACCCAATACCAGATAAATTAAATATGAATACTAACACTTTAATAAAAGATTTAAAAGAAAACACAGGATATTAATACAACATTGAATATGAAAATATTTCCCAAAGAAACTATAAAAGATAAATTTGACCTGACAGCATTAAAATGTAAAACTTTTGTTGTTGAACTCGCTCAAAAAGAAAGAACATAGAGAATATATTTTCAAAAGTGCCAAAATTTAATTAGTATTCAGAATGCATTAAAAACATCTGAATCAATATAAGGAAAGACACGGAAAAACCAGCAAAAAGTATGAACTGGCAATTGGCAGATGAAGAAACACCAATGGCCAATGTTAAAAATTTTTACTTCCAGTAATTGTGAATTAGTTCATTCTAATGAATAATCTCATGATAAATACTTTTAGAAGCTGAAAAAATGCAAAATGTACTCTCTTGAAGATACTTGAGAGTACACTAGATAGTTAAGGGCTTCTAGACCAGCATGAGGGAGAGAATGAGAGCTTATCCTATACTGCCAGGATCTACAGATGCTTCAGCGAGTATGAACTATTACAGTAATGTTTTGTTTTTGTACTACTAGGGATTGAACCCAGAGCCTCATACATGCCAGGGAAAATGCTCTGGCCTAGAGCTACACCCCTATAAAAATTTTATTTTTTAAATTATTTATATATTGGCACCAGGGATTGAACCCAGGGGCACTTAACCACTGAGCTACATCCTCAGTCCTTTAAAAAAATTTTTTTTTTATTTTATATAGTTGTAGATGGACACAATACGTTTATTTTGCTTATTTATTTGTATGTGGTGCTGAGGATCAAACCCAGTGCCACAGTGTGCGAGCAAGGCAAGTGCTCTACTGCTGAGTCACAACTCCAGAACCCCCCCAGTCCTTTTTATTTTTTATTTTGAAAAAGGATCTCACTAAGTTGCTTGAAGCCTTACTAAATTACTGAAGCTGGCTTTGAACTCTCCTTGAATGGGTGGGATTGCAATAGGCCTGTACCACTGCATATGACTAAAAATTTTGTTTTCAGACAGGCTCTTGCTTAGTTGCCTAGGCTAGCCTCAAACTT
Organism: Callospermophilus lateralis; assembly: GCF_048772815.1. Classification (NCBI taxonomy): domain Eukaryota; kingdom Metazoa; phylum Chordata; class Mammalia; order Rodentia; family Sciuridae; genus Callospermophilus; species Callospermophilus lateralis. The sequence continues at coordinate 131,505,794 of NC_135306.1, read as the reverse complement.
GCAATTCTCCTACCACCTGTCATGATTGTGTTTTAAGCCTGTGATTTTTGACATGCTTTGTTTTCTTCTCCCATATTTTTATTGATGCATTATAGTTGTATATAATGGATTTTTTGTTACATTCACACATGCATGCAATAAACAATATAATTTGGCAAAATCATTCTTCAGTATTTCTCCTTCCATTCCCTCTTCCCTTCCCCTTGGGGTGTTTTGTTATATAGCAATAGGTGACTGATTTCAAATAAATACACCAGGACTGGGAATGTAGCTCACTGGTAGAGCACTTTCCTAGAGTGTCCAAGTCCTGGATTCAATTTCTAGCACTTCAAAATAAAAATTTTTAATTAAAAAATAAAATAATAATTCATAGCTACCTGTAGGAGAATGCAAGGAGATGTGAACTAGAATGAGTACAGAAGCTTTAACTACTTTATCTCAGTATTTTTAAATTTTTTTTTTAGTTGTAGATAAACACAATGTTTTAATTTTATCTATTTTTTTAAAATGTGGTGCTGAATACTGAACCCCTCAGGCATGCAAAGTGAGTGCCTTGCCACTGAGCTACAACCATAGCCCAGTAATTTTTTTCAGTAATTTTTTATTTCTTAAGTTGATGTGAATACACAGAGGTTTGTTACTTTCTTTTTAACTCTTACATATAAAGACAAGCTTTTTTATGATATGTTCTAAAGACATTCTTTTTCATATGTTCTTTTGTATTTAATTTTTTATATATTTTCTTAAAATATCTTGTTTAAGAAACTTTTTTATACTTAGATCTTTAATCCATTTGTAACTTTTCTCTACAGTATGAATATAACTGAATTATTTTCCAAGTGTGCTAGTTTACTGGCCCTGTTTATCCTTTTATCCACACCTCTTGCCATATGGCTAGTCCTTGACTAGTTCCTCTCTCACCTTTGACTTTTGGGTGTGACCATGCAATTTTTGGATAGTACAGACTTAATGCAATCAAGGCTTTTATTTTATACCATTGCTATCAGCACAAGAATATGCCCTAAATAACCAGCTGGTACAAGAATAAAAATTACTGTAGATCTATAACTTGAAGGAGAACCAACAAGTGGAGCCTAACCTAAGTAGGTATGTGAGCCAGCCAACTGACAGCCAGCCAAATACAGAAATATGAGTACCTTTAAAAGGTAAAGATTTGGGCTGGGATTGTGGCTCAGTGGCAGAAAGTATGAGGCACTGAGTTCAATCATCAGCACCACATCAAAATAAATAAAGGTATTGTGTCCATATACAACTATATATATATTTAAGGTAAAGACTAGACTGGGTATGTAGATTAGTGGTAAGGGTACAAGGGCATGATGAGGCACACCTTAATCCAGCAACTTGGGAGGAAGACTGAGTTCAAAGCCAGCCTCAGTTACTTAGCAAGACCCTGCCTCAAAAAGGGTTGGGGACATGGTCAGTGGTTAAGTGTTCCTGGGTTCAATCCCTTCTTCCTTCATCATCCCCCTCCAATAAAAACTAAAGTACTAGGAATTAAAAATGTGTGCAATGGGCCTGGGATTGTGGCTCAGTGGTAGGGCACTTGGGTAGCAAGCGTGAGGCATTAGGTTCGATCCTACGCACCACATAAATAAACAAATTAATTAATTAAAAAATAATAAAATAAAGATATTGTGTCCATCTATAACTAAAAAATTTTTTAATTGTATGCAATGAAGAGTAAACACAGTGCTTCTCAAACAAGATTGTGAACAGATTCACTTGTTTGACCCCAAACAGACTTCTCTTTCGAAAATTCACTCGCCTCTGAACACACCCACATATTCTTGGAATGGCACCACGGTGACCTTATTTTCCTATTTTAGGAAACTAGTTCAAAAATCTAGATATATCTATCAGAACAAAATTTGGCAAAGATTCACGATCAATGATATACATAGTCTGTAATTATAGTTCTGTAACGTAAAATAATCCATCTTTCCCCATGCAATAATTATTTCCACTAATGAAGCACTTTATTGGGGACTCATACTGAAATTATAACAGTTTCTTAATGTTTTGAATATTTTCACTCAGGCATGAAATATTAAGTACATGTTAAGTGACAATTTTGTTTGCTGCAAATATTAGCTGTCACGGAATATTTAACAACGGAAACCCGGTAATTTAAACTGGCGAGACGCACAACTGTTTTCCTCAAACTGCCCTTAAATATAACTGTTCAGAGATTTTTTTTTTTCTAGTGTAGGTTTAAGCCCCCAAATCCCATCACTCTCAGCGGGACTCTCATTTCCAAGATTCAGGGAACTATTCCTTTCCTTTTCCTTGCCAAAGTTCGTTCTTCCTCAGCTTTGTTCACCCTTCCCTTTCACAGAACTCTTAACTGCAGACCCGCACCAAAGACCAGCCTCTCCGCCTTTGGGAGTCAAAACCCGCCTTTCCCGCAGCAGTGGCACGCCCCTACACACCCGGAAGCTCCGCCTCCTACACACCCGGAAGCTCCGCCTCACACACCTGATCCTTAGCCGGAAACGCTCCCGGAGTTCCGGAGCTTCACCAGTTTCGTTCCGTGAGACTTGTGGGGCGGAAACGTCGCAAAGCATTCTGGGGACGGCGCTGTGCCAGAGCTGTTTTAGTCCTTGGGGTTCTGTTGGCTTCGGTAGGGTTACGGATTCGCCGGCTTCCAGCCCACTGAAGCTGCCAGCATGTCAGGGGTGCGCGCTGTGCGGATCAGCATCGAGTCGGCCTGCGAGAAGCAGGTCCAGGAGGTGGGCCTGGATGGCACCGAGACTTACTTGCAGCCGCTGTCCATGTCGCAAAATCTGGCGCGTCTGGCCCAGAGGATCGACTTCAGCCAGGGTTCTGGTTCCGAGGAGGAGGAGGCGGCGGGGGCCGAGGGCGATGCGCAGGATTGGGCGGGCGCGGGGTCCAGTGCAGACCAGGACGACGAGGAAGGTAGGGCTGGGGTCTCTGTGCCCGCCGGCATGATGTCACTCTGCCTCTCCCGCGCTCGGTGAGATTGCCTGCGTGGGACTACTTTGAAAGTGTCACTCTCGCTCAGTAGTAATCTCATCGTCGTCTTTTATAACCGGACACTTCAGACATTTCTGGACTCTTAGGACTCCCTTTGTGCAGGTCCCCCGGAGAGGGAGTGGTTGAGACCATGTCATTGGTGAAGTGTTCCAATAATCACTTAAAAAACAAAAACAAACAAACAAAAAAAACCAGACGCCTATAATGTGTCACACTAGTGGTTAAGAGCTCAGTACCTCTTATGGCTTATTAGCTGTGTGGTCTTAGAGTGAGTTAGAAAGACAATTGCAGGCTGGGGATATAGCTCAGTTGGTAGAGTACCTTGCATGCACAAGACCCTGGGTTCTATCCCCAACACCACACACACACACACACAAAGACAATTGCAAGTTTTTGAAGGTTTTTAAGTGGAGACAGATTGTGTTCTTAAAGATTACTCCGAATGCTTTGTAATAAATGAATTATAGGGAAAATTAACTGGAATGGAGGAGGCTACTTAGGAGAGAATTAAAGAAGCAACATCAGTGTGTTTTTGGATTCTCCTAAATGAAGAAAGTAAAACAAAATATTGGAAGAAATAACAAAAAAAAATCATATAACTTAGGAAATATGAGACCTAAGATAGGAAACATAGACCTTATAAAGGAAAATATAACTATATAAAACTTAAAATTAAAAAAGATGCCATAAAGCAAAATATAAGTGGCAGTCTGGGAAAAGTATTTGTAGTACATATTACATAATTGGTTGATAATCCCTGATATTCAAAGAGTCCTTCAAACTGAAAAGAAAAAGATGACTGGAAAACTAGGCCAAAGATATATAAACTGTCAGCTCATAGAAGAGAGACTTCAGATGCTAATAAACATTGTAAACTCAGTCTCACTAGTAGAGAGAAATGAAAATAGTTAAGATGCATAAAATTGGCAAAAATTTTTAAAAATTATTAATACCTATTGTTGGAAATGTGAATTAATAAAGACACTTTGGGATTTTAATATGTGCAAAATTTTAAATGTGCAATTTTTTTGATCCACCAATACCATGCCTAAATAGTTAACCCTACAAAAAAGTTGTATATTCATCTAGTATGTGTCCTAGATGTTTACAACTGCTAGCATTGTTGGAAGTAATCTACATATCTGTTAAAGAGGAATAGTTAAATGTATTATGCATTCAAGTTCCAAATATCATGATGTTAAAGAATGAAGTGGTTCTATCTGGGTTAACATGGAAGTTGTCTCTAGAACATATTAAAGGGAAAAGGGGAGCATGTAAGAAAAACGGGAATATGTATATTTATCAGCTGTAATGATTAAGTATAATAATAAGAAATATTATAGTCATTTCAGACTTTATATAGGTATATGAATGAATAGGAAAATATTTTTTCTCCCCTTAGTACTGGAAATTAAACCTTGGAGGGCTTTACAACTGAGCTTCATCCTCATCTTTTTTGGTTTTTATTTTTGTTTTTCTTTTGGTATAGGATCTCCCCTAAGTTTCAGAGGCTGATTTCAAACTTCCCTTAGTCTCTGGAGTAACTGGGATTCCAGGAATAGCCTACCATGCCTGGCATACTTTCACTTTTTACTCTCATTCTTTGTTAGAATTCTGTATAGCAAGTATGTATTTAATAAAATATATGTGTATGTGTGTGCGTTTAATTAAAGGGAACATGTACTAATAGTAGCTAAAATTGGTTCTGGCATTATCGGTCCATTTGGGGGAGCGGTGTGTACTGGAGATTGAACTCAAGGACACTTGACCACTGAGCCACATCCCCAGCCCTAGTTTGTATTTTAGAGATAGGGTCTCAGGGAGTTGCTTAGCCTCTTGCTTTTTGCTGGGTCTGGCTTTGAACTCGCATCCTTCTATCTCAGCTCCCTGAGCCACTGGGATTACAAGCGAGCACCAACATGCCCTGCAATAGGCCACTTTTTAGTTCATACTTTTCAGTACTTTGGAAATTCTCTAAATTACTTATTCAGATATTAAAAGCTTGAAGGGAAAGGATCATTGAAAACCTTGCATAAGAGCCAGGCATGGTGGCACATGCCTATAATCCCCGTAGCTGGTGAGGATGAAGCAAAAGGAACTCAAGTTTGAGGCCAGCCTCACAACTTTGCAAGAAAACCCTGTCTCACAGTGAAAACTAAAAAGGACTGGGGATGTAGCTCAGTGGTAAAGCACCCCTAGATTCAATCCCTAGTACCAAAAAGGGCGGGGTGGGGGGCGGGCTAGCATAATTTTAAAAATCTATAATGTTATAATGATAGATACAACCTGTGGAAATTAAATATCATATTTGTTTTGTCATAGTAGGATTGCTAATTTAAATGTTAATAAAGATTCAAGAAAGTATGTAGGGAATGGGCAGGCTGACAAAAGTAATTTGAAGTAAAATACATTTTTTATTTCAATTTTATTTTTTCTATTAGTACTCTAAAACTCTAAATGAGTTTTCTATCTTCTATCCAATGTAACACTTCTGTATTTCTTTTTCTCCCATTTTCTAGGGTTGGTAAAATTTCAGCCTTCCCTTTGGCCTTGGGATTCAGTGAGGAACAATTTGAGAAGTGCCCTTACAGAGATGTGTGTTCTGTACGATGTTCTCAGTATTGTTAAAGATAAAAAATTTATGACTCTTGATCCTGTTTCTCAGGATGCACTTCCTCCAAAACAGGTATTTATGGGCTTTGTTGAATAAGCTTTATGGGGCTTCTTAATACATTCCAGGACCATTTTTTGGTTGTGTGTATTGTTCCCTTTTCCTTTCTTGAAAAATTAAGTCCAAATGTAGATGTGAAGATTAACTAATCAAAAACAAAGGCACAAAATTGCACCTTCTATTATTTTATTATATACCTTTGACCTTTGGAAGAGCTAAATTTCATTAACACTATAATAATTTAAAGTTCCTAAAATCTTTTTTTTTCCTTTTGGTACTGGGGATTTAGTTCAGGGATGCTCTACCACTGGGCCTTATCCCCAGTCTTTTTAATTTTTATTTTCAGACATGGTTGCTTATTTTAGCCTTGCTAAATTGCTGAGGCTGACTTTGAAATTTAATCTTCCTGCCTCATCCTCCTGAGTCACTGGAATTACAGGTGTGTGTCCCTATACCCATGGTTCCCAAATCTTAACAAATTTTTAGGGTCCTTGATCTGTCATATATTTTACAACAATGTGATGATAAGCCATGTGTGGTGGCACACTTCTATAATCCTAGCAGTTTGGGAGGATGAGGTAGAAAGATCACAACTGAGGCCATCCTGAGCAAATTAGTGAGGCTATATCTCAAAATGAAAAATAAAAAAAGATCTGGGGCTGTAGCTTAGTAGTAGAGCACCACTAGGTTCAATCACCAGTATAGCAGGGGGAAAAAAAGTGATAATAAAATGACTTTGGAGTCACAGAGACTTGGGTACAAATCCTACCTCTGCCCTCACTAGTTGTGTGACTTTAAGTAAGTTGTTTTCTGAGTCTCAGTTCTCTCTTCTGACTAACCCCTCCAGTTTTTTAGAGATTGATTGGAAAAGTTACGCAGAATTATGGAGGATATTGAAAACTGGGTAGAACTGTTGATATTTGATAAAGAATATATTCAGTTAACATTTTAAAATGAAAGGCAGCTGAAGGAGGAATTGGTGAATGAAGAGTCTGCAACATCATTTCTCACATAGTAATAGTTTTGGAATCTAGAGACATGGTTTTGGAAGACTTTATAGAGTTTAGTAAGTCAGCTTCCTTCCTTTTGCAGAGAGAAAACCCATAGAGGTTTACACTGTGTTGAGGGTTACAGTGAAGCCAGTAGTTAGAGAGCAAAGACAGAGAGAGCTGCAGCACCTCACTCAGCACACTACTTTCCCACCATTCTGTGCTTTTCCCAGAAAGCATTCTCCAGGAATTTCTTATGATCTCTAAGAACTTCTTTGTCTTAGATTTCCTAATATAATCAAAAGATTGTTGTGGCATTTTTGTGAAACATTTTGTGTGCTTTTGACTTTTTACACAGCTTGCAATCTTCCTTTTATTAAATCTGACTTTGTGACTTTTGGGAATTGTATCTGGTTAAAAAAATACATGAATTGGTAGTGATTATGAACATATATGTATGTATATATGATATAGATTTTGATTTCTGTTCAGTTATCAAAAAAGTCAGCATTCAGTAAAGTACATTTAATATTAATGCTACATGTTTTTGGTCTTAATTCCAAAAGCATTTTAATTGCTGTGATAATACAAGATGATTTTTGAGTTATACTCCATTAGAGTCATGTATTTTATCCATTAAATCAAATATATGTCAGGCATCATTGTACTGTCTGTATATAATGATTCATGCCATCACATTAAATTACCATCCAAGCAGGATTAGATGTTAATTGCAAGTGTGAATGTCACAAAAGGGAATACACATTGATGGGGGCAGAGATGGCAATATATAAGGAGAGGAATGGCAGTGCATTAGAAGGGACCCTAACCCAGCATTGGTAAAGTCATGCCAAGTGTTATGTTCTAATTTCTGGTCCATTGTGATGTTTTTCATTTAACAGAAGTCTATATGAATTGACCAAAGAAATAAATTAAGGTGGTTTTTTTTTTTTTTTTACCACTAGTGCTGGAGATAAGGGTTTTTTATCTTTGTTGAATTTGTTTTGTTTTGTTTTACCTTACTGGGAATTGAACCCAGAGGTGCTTACCACTGAGCTACATCTCCAGCTCTTTTAATGTTTTTTTTTTTTTTTTTTTTTTTTTTTTTTTTTTTTTTTTTTTTTTTTAATTTTGAGACAGGGTTTTGCTAAATTGCAAACCTCCTGCCTCAACCTCCTGAGTAGATAGGATTTCAGGTTTGGATTAAAGTTCTGTGCCATTGTGCCTGCTCTAAGTTTATTTTTTTTTTAAGCATTATTATGCATACTTCACCTCCCATCCAACTTCTCTTTGCTTTTCTTTAATTTCTAAATTTTCTCTTGAGTAGGTGTTTTGTTTCTGAATTTAAAATCATCTAAAAATAATACAACACTGCAGTTTAGAATTGTTTTTTTATAGAATCCTCAGACATTGCAACTAATATCTAAAAAGAAGTCACTTGCTGGAGCAGCACAAATACTGTTGAAGGGAGCGGAAAGACTGACTAAATCAGTTACGGAAAATCAAGAAAACAAGCTACAAAGAGACTTCAACTCTGAGCTCTTGAGATTAAGGCAACACTGGAAACTTAGAAAAGTTGGAGATAAAATTCTTGGGGATCTGAGCTACAGAAGTGCAGGTATAGATAATCGTTATAAACTATGCTTTTTGTGTAAGTGTATAGGTTTACTTGTAATGCTACATACACATCCTTCTTAGAAAGGAGACATTATATTGTTTCTTAGCTACATGTTACATTTTGAAAATTTAATATCTGTACACATAAGCCAGAAACTACTCTTATTGTTTAATTTCAGTTTGAAAACCTGTTCAGTACACTTAACAGAAAGTTCAGAGATGAGGTTTATAAGACTCCTGGATCAGAGATGTAAGCTTTGAATGCTAAGAATGAGGCTGGATAGTTGAAATAGCAATTGTAGAGTGATATCTTAAAAGAATTCACTTGAGCTGGGGATGTAGCTTAGTTGGTAAAGTGTTTGCCTTGCATGCCCAAGGCCCTGGGTTCAATCCCCAACACCACACACACACACACAAAAAATGAATTCATTTGCCAGAGCAAGGGCATCATTATGCTTAAATTAAAGGAAGAAAAGTTTATGTGGTTGATTAAACACTGGAGGACTAAATGCCTCTGCATTTATGTGAATAGGGGAATTTTTAATTCTGAAAGTAAAATCCTATTACAAACATGAATTCAAGATGATATGTCCATTTTTACATTTTAGTAGATGGTCTGTAAAAGCAGTGCTTGCTGGTTTTAAAAATTCTAAGTTCTTTCCCACAAATAATTATGGGCAAGTATATAACCTAATTTCTCTTTGGGATGACCACCCATGATTATGAAAGGATTCAAATACATCATTTTTTAATTGCAAGAAGACTTTGAATATCTTCCTTTGTTATAAAAGTTACATTTAATTGCCAACAGGTCACATAATTTAACAGATTTACCCAGATTTCTGTATGGCGCAAAAACAGTCACATCAAAATCTGATAACTGGTTGAAAAAAGGGTATTGTGTACACCCTTTTTTTCTTTCTGTTGCTGAATTCAGAACACTTTTTAATTGTAACCTGATTACAGAGACTGAGCTCCAGAAGTAGTATATTTGTAAGGTTTAATTATTTTCTAGAAACACTTCCATTTTTATTGAAACTCCATTAGAAACTACATTACAAAAATTTGTGTGGTCTGTGGAGTTCATATATAATGATACCATTAAATTAAGGAATTTTTTTAAAGATAAATAACTTATTTTTCCTGCTTCATTTATTCCTTTTGCTCATTGTTCTGCTCTTACCTTCCTCCAAAACACACAACCCTTTTTAGTTTTTGTTTTTTATTTGGTCCTAGGGATTGAACCCAAGAGCACTTTACCACCAACCTATATCCCTAGACCTTTTAATTTATTATTTTGAAACAGGATCTTACTAAGTTGCTTAGGAATTCCAGTCCCTTTTATATTTTTATTTTTAAGCAGGTCCTTGCTAAGTTGCCGAGGCTGGCCTTAAACTTGGGTGATTATCCTGAGTTGCTGGGATTATAGGTGTGTGCCACCATGCCCAGCTCAAAATACACAATATTTTTAGTGGGAACTTAATTTTATAATTCAGTGATGTGGATATATAGTATTACATAATTAATAAAATGTGCTAACTTAATGTGTTGTTTTTTATTTTCCTATCTTTAATATCTCATTAGGGTCTCTTTTTCCCCATCATGGTACATTTGAAGTAATAAAGAATACAGATATTGATCTGGATAAGAAGATACCTGAAGATTACTGTCCTCTTGATGTACAAATTCCTAGTGATTTAGAGGGGTCTGCATACATCAAGGTATTTGTCAAAGCACTTTTTAAGTAACTTCTTATCGATTGCCCTGAAGCTGGTTTGCTGACGTTTCCCCCTTGTTTTTATTGTCATACAGGTTTCCATTCAAAAACAGGCTCCAGACATAGGTGATCTTGGCACAGTTAACCTCTTCAAAAGACCTCTGCCCAAATCCAAACCAGGTGTAGTTATGTTCTTTCTTAATTTATATTTTTAGATAAACTGAAAATAAATATAGATAAGACAAATAGGTGTTTGGGAGTAAGAACAATTAGAAATATACTTTTTATGATTTGTAAATAAAGCATTAGTGAATAGTTGTGCAATTTTTTTTTTTTTTGCTCTAAATTGAACTTATTTACTAGTTTTCTCTGTGTGAAAGAAGTAAGATTTTTATATTTTAGAAAGAGTATACAGTAAGCAGTGTTTTCCAAACTTGTTTTATGTATTCAAGTTTTCATGTAAGCTGGGTTATACATAATATGGTTAGAAGTTGATATATACATAAACCTCTTGTCTTTCAGGTTCACCACATTGGCAGACAAAATTAGAAGCAGCACAAAATGTTCTCTTATGTAAAGAAATTTTTGCACAACTCTCTCGGGAAGCTGTTCAGATCAAATCACAGATCCCACATATTGTGGTGAAAAACCAGATAATCTCTCAGCCCTTTCCAAGTATGATCAGATAATTCTTTGAGATGGAATGGATAGCTGTTTGGGTGTGTAGGGGGAATAACAAAAGCAAAGAGAGAGTAGTGTGCTATCCAGAATAGCAGCCAGTAAAGCACAAAAGACAAGCTACACTTCCAAGTCTGTTCTCTATACTAAATAGTGTAACTCTTGGATTTTAAAGCAATGTATATAAAAAATTTACACTAGCATGGCTACTCTTCAGCATCAGTTAAACAACTAAGATTTACCAGGGATACTGTCCTGTCTAAATGAGATGTTAGCTGAAAAATGTTTACTTATTATATTTCTAATTTGTGGAAATTGGGTTTTTATTATTCAAGAACAATTACTTATTCTAAAACTCAGTTTATAATTAGCTGTGCACTTATATTTTACATAAATTCTTAGGATTGTGTCCTTAGGAAGGAGGAATAGGTTTTAGAAGTGAAAAATTCCATCCCAGTTCTAATGGGAGCAGGGGAGGGTGTCTGTCTTCCAGTTGACAAGACCAGATACCAACTCTATATTAAAAAAAAAAAAAAAAAAAAAAAACAACAGTAGCAAAAACCTTGTGTTTTGTTTTGGTTTTTTTAAGGTAGGAAGAAAAAAAATAATTATATGGCATATTTACCAATCTTCAGCCACAATTTAAGGTTGGCAGCCATATTATAGGTCAATAGAATTTGAATCATCCAAATACATATGAGTTTATTATATTCATGAGTGGTCATTTTCATATAAAAATGTTAATCATAAAGCCTGATCTTCAAGTTTAGAATGTGCCTTTTTGAGAAATGATTCTGATTATACTTTATGAAGACAGTTTGTGCCTGTCTATATCTTAGCTTATATGTGTCTGTCCTGCTTCTTTTTGTAAATAGGCTTGCAGTTATCTATTTCTTTGTGCCATTCCTCAAATGATAAGAAATCCCAAAAATCTGCAACTGAGAAGCAAAGTCCAGAGGACCACCTCTATGTCTTAGAGCATAATTTGCATCTACTGATTAGAGAGGTAATGAAATAAACATTTTTCTTTGCATTGTGGTAATCATGTCCAGGGCAGTGACTATGCACCAATCCTTGCCTGTGTCTCAGTTATTCATTTAACAACAACATTGACTACCTGAAGTGAAAGAACCTTGCTACATGCCCAGGTATACAGGGGTGATCCTAACCCAGTACCTATTCTCAAGAGTGTGTGTGTGTGTGTGTGATGGGGGATGTGTATTTGATACCAGGGACACTACTACTGAGCTGCAATCCCTGTCTTTTTTTTTTTTTTTTTTTTTTTTTTTGAGACAGTCTTGCTAAGTTTCCAGGGCTGGCCTCAAACTTGTGTTCCTCCTACCTCAGCCTCCTGATTTACTGGGAATTTCAGGCCGCCATGTGCCATCGTGCCTACTTTTTAGTGGTACAAGTATACAAATTGTATAGGAGAAATATAAGAAATATAAGAAGCATATGATAAAAGGTGCCAAGGGTAGGATGATTCTGATTAAGGTAGATGTGAGGAAAAGTATCTTGCCATGGCCTGTGAATGGCGATATTGAGTTACTTCAGGACATATTCTACACATAGGTCATCTCCAACTGTGTTTCCAGAGTTCTAATTCATAGTTTAAGGCTGATTTCTTTAGAATCTCCTTAGAAACTTTATAAAAGTACATAGCCCAGCCTCCTTAACTCACTCAAAAATCTAGCTGGATTGTGATAGTGTAAGAGCCAGTGTTTTTTGAAGACACTCAGTGGCTAGGACTGTAGTTCACTGAGCCCTGGCTTTAATCCCCAGCACTGAAAAAAATTCTAAACATTAAAAAAAAAAAAAAAAAATTAAAAGCTCCTCCAGGGTTCTAATAGACAGACAGGTTTGGGAACCAGTAATTGAGACTGGGATAACTATGTCCTGATTGTATGCATTCTCTTGATAAGTCTCTGTGAATAATAATTGTTTTGTTTTTAAAACTTTCAAAATAAAAGTTACAGCTTGAGAGGGGGCCCTTTTGTCTACAAACTTGTATTATGCATGATCTAGACGATAACTTGCATATATTTCTGTGCTAACATTTCTTTTGTATTTAGTTCATATCCATTGACTTCTCTTTTTCCAAAATGTGAGCCATGTTTTTGATTGAACATTGTATAGTATTTACTCCATAGCTAGTGGTCATTTAAAATGGCTATTTTTATTAGTTTCATAAACAGACCTTGAGTTCCATCATGATGCCTCACCCAGCAAGTGCACCTTTTGGCCACAAGAGAATGAGACTTTCAGGTCCTCAAGCTTTTGATAAAAATGAAATTAACTCATTACAGTCCAGTGAAGGACTTCTGGAAAAAATAATTAAACAAGCAAAGCATATTTTTCTGAGGAGTAGGTAAGGATGAATAAAGTTACTGTTTTTCTTTGAAATTGTAGTCCTCTTTCTACAGTTGTTTCATTTATGTTATTATTTGGATGTTTCAACCTTTTTTTTCCAGGGAGAGGAAGGTGGCTACAGTGTAAAAGTTTATGGTGGTGGACTAGGTCTTAGCAAGTGTGGGGAAGACTTTGATCCATGGTTGATCTAAATTACTGTATTGCTTCTATCACTACAGTACATGTTTGCAAAGATTACTGACTAGGGATGTGCTTTAGGACAAGTTGCTTCGTTCCTTCCTCTCTCCCTTCCTTTTCTTTCTTTCTTTCTTTTTTTAAATACTAGGATTGAACCCAGGGCACTCTGCTACTGAGCTAAGTCCCCATCCTTTTTTAAAAAACATTTTGAGACAGGTCTTGCTAAGTTGTCCAGGCTGGCCTTGAACTTGTGATTCCCTTGCTTCGTTTAAATGGGATTATAGGAGTGCGCCATTGTTCTCAGCAGAACACCATACTTTGTTCAATAACCCATCTTTCAGATACTTATTCCCGAACATTTTATGATTTGGAAGAATTTTTTCCCATATTTACTTATTTAATTCTGTTCTTTGAAGTAGATAGTGTTAACCCCATTTTCACAGATGAGAAGATTGAGGCTTTGAGAATATAGGGAAGCTTGCCTAAGGTTACAAAGTTAAAAGTAACAAAATTGGTATTTATGTTCAAAGTTTCTTGGTAAGTGATTAAGCCCCAGCTTAAATTTATCTTTCATCCTAAATTCCTTACTCCTTCCATGGTATCATGCTATCATGCTATCTTTTTCTTTCTTTTTTCTTTTTCTTTTTATGTTTTTTGTTACTGGGGACTCAACCTACGGATGCTTTACCAATAAGCTACGTCCCTAATCCTTTTTTTTTTTTAATTATTCTTTTTTTTTCTATTCCTTTTTGTTTGTTTGTTTGTTTGTTTGAGATAGGGTCTTGCTTAAGTTGCTAAGGCTAGCCAGAAACATGTAATCCTCTTTTCTCGGCCTCCTGAGTTGCTAGAATTATAGGCTTGTCCTATATTTTCTAATGTCTTCCTAATTCATTTTACTAAAAGCTGAATGATCTAAATTTCTATTCTAAGACTGTGAACTAATGTGCCCAAGTCCATGTATCTCCTAGTCTTATTTTCTTTCTTTTATGCATATTGTTTACAGAAGGACTTGATGTGATTGGACATAAATAATGTTATCTTTTTCAGTACTAAAGGGTGGCTCTTCTATTTCATTGTTGGTACTTGGTGAGGAGGTCAGTTTTTACTTCATTTATAATTTTGCCTTGATAGTACTTCAGAATTGTCATTCAATCAATACTTTATTTATCTTGTATTTTATTGTTGATTTTCAGTTTTTTCTTGCTGATACAATCATAGTTTTATTAATACATTAGTTCATAGTCTTAGCATGGAAATTTAGGCCATTCAGCTTTTACTTAAATGAATTAGGAAGATATGTTTAAGAAGATAGTATGATACAGTGGAAGGAGTAAGGTATTTAGGGTGAAAAATGTGTTTCATAAGCCAGTGCTCAATCACTTGGCAAGTAACTTTGGGCAAGTCATTTAGTATCTTTGGCTCTATACTTATTTCCTTTTAGTTGGGGATATAAGATTGATCTTGGGATCAAATTAAGAAACATATGCCAAAGCTCCTTATAAACAGTAAAGTATTACATAGTAGGTTACTATTAATATTCCATTTATAAATTTCAGTGACAAAAGCTGTTAATTTGAGTGTATTACTAATCTTGCAAATTTCTGAATGAACATAAAGTTAAATATTCTATGAATTATATGAGGGGCATAAGAAATAGCTGTCTTTATCGCTATTATAAATTTGTAAGCAGCAAAACTTTAAAAATGTTAATTTTGCCCCAGTTATACAAATAATGTGATGCCCAATAAGAACAGTAAAGAAAAAAAATCTATATAATACTATATACAGTGAAATCTATTAACACATTAATGTATTTTTACACATGTGTGTTGGGGTGAGTTTATCTCTCTTTCTCTCTCTTTTTTTTTTAAACAAATCTGGAATCCTAAAATTTTTTTTTTTTTTTGGTACCAGGGATTAAACTCGGGGGCATTCGACCACTGAGCCACATCCCCAGCCCTATTTTCCTATTTTATATTTTATTTAGAGACAGGGACTCACTGAGTTGCTTAGCACCTCACTTTTGCTGAGGCTGGCTTTGAACTCAAGATCCTCCTGCCTTAGCCTCCTGAGCAGCTAGAATTACAGGCGAGTGCCACCACAACTGTCTTCTAAAATATTTTTTAGTTTTTTATTTTATTTTATTCTTTGGCACTGGGAATCAAACCTGGGGCCTTGATCATGATAGGCAGGTGCTCTATCACTGAGTCACATCCCTAGTCCTAGAATCATAAAATCTTATATCCTGGTTTCACTTAGTATTATATTGTAATTTTTTTTCTTTTTCATTAAATGCTTCTCAAATATATTTTAGTAGTCATGTGATGTACTATTATGTGAATATTCCATTGTTTTCTTCCCAGCTCTCAGTTACTAGGTATTTTTTACTTCCAGTTTATTGATACGTGCTGAGTGGAATATTATCACATATATATCTATCTGTTATAGGAATTTCAAAGCACTGTCAGGGAAACAAATCATGGAAAAAGAAGAAAAAGTTAGGAACTGATATAAGACACCATAATGGAGCTAACCTTACAGGTGTTTATGTAAAAGCCCCTTGTCCCCAGTGGCTATTTTTATTTTTTCCTATTTTCTCAAGGCTTTTCTTTCTCTTTCCAGTAAATTAGAAACAGTAGGTTACTATTAATATTCCATTTATAAATTTCAGTGACAAAAGCTGTTAATTTGAGTGTATTACTAATCTTGAAAATTTCTGAGTGAACATAAAGTTAAATATTCTATGAATTATATGAAGGGCATAAGAAATAGCTGTCTTTCCAGATAATTAGAAACTAGGGGCCTTCAGTATTTTTTTAAGTTGTCAACGGACCTTCATTTTATTTATTTATATGTGGTGCTGAGAATCTAACCCAGAGTCTCACACATTCTAGGCAAACACTTTACCACTAAGCTACAACCCTAGCTCCATGATTTATACTTTGGATCTAAACAGTTACTATTATGTAAGATACAAAAAAAAGATTACTGTATTTGGAAATAGATTCCCTGGTTTTTGGTGCTGAAATTGGACTCGAGTGTTTGCAGCCTAGCCTGCAGCTATGCAACCTTGGGCATATTGCTTAACATTGCTAAATTTCTTTTTCTTTCCTTCTAAAAAATGGAGATGATGGTACCTATCTAACACAATGGTTGTTAGATTAAGTAATACTATACTCATTACAATATTTGGTATATGATGAGTACTTGAATCTCATTTCTCGCTTGTATTTATTATATTTTCTCTCTTGGAGTACAAGGATTTTTTTGTTGTTGTTTTTGTTTTTGGAGGGTTTTGTTGTTACGTTTTGTTTTTTGTGGTGCTGGGAATCGGACTCAGGGCCTTATATATGCAAGGCACTCTACCAACTGAGCTATATCCTCAGCCCAAGATTTTGGTTGTATTTAAAGTCTCCAGCTTTTCTTGAATATGATGATGATTCCATTACAATATAATAGGTATAATTGTGGATGTGTCCCAAGTCATTTGTTACCAGGGATAAAGTACAGACATTTATGAATGATTTATATCAAGTTAGTACCAGAGAAGTATCTTTCTCACTTGTGGTTTGACAAGCTTTCTTGAGTGAGACCAAACTAATGGAGTTAAAAGGGAATAAATGCATCCTGAATTGTGGTAATCAGGTGTGTGACCACAGCATGTTGTAATGTGAAGCTGAGTACCAGCACATCAGTGCAGCGTGTGGGAGGTTCTTAGAATTCTCTGTACCTTTCTTTTAAGATCTTTTTTTTAAAAGTGGTAACATTTTCAAAAGTACTCATCTAATTTCCAATTTTTCATGAAAATGTTATGAGTGATTTAAATCCTTTCATTTATATGGTGACTTTTTAAAAAATTTACCTTCTTTTCTTCAAAAGAACTGCTGCAACCATTGACAGCTTAGCAAGTCGCATTGAGGATCCTCAGATACAGGCTCATTGGTCAAATATCAATGATGTTTATGAATCTAGTGTGAAAGTTTTAATCACATCACAAGGTTATGAACAAATATGCAAGTAAGTATCAAAAATAAAAGGTAGGTGTCTAAGTTAAGATGCTTGTTATGGGGGCTGGGGATGTGGCTCAAGCGGTAGTGCGCTTGCCTGGCATGCGTGCGGCCTGGGTTCCATCCTCAGCACCACATACAAACAAAGATGTTGTGCCTGCTGAAAAACTAAAAAATAAATATTGAAAAAAAAAAAAAATTCTCTCTCACTCTCTCTCTCTCCCCCCACTCTCTCTTTAAAAAAAAAAAAAAAAAAGATGCTTGTTATGTCCTGGTTTTTGTTGAGTGATTATGTTAAGCTTTTGGTTTCTATTTGCTTGGGTGGCATAACATTCCAGCAAATTATATCAGCTATAAAGTGTTTGTGAGAATGAGAGGTAAGAATATCTAATATAGTGTCTCTTAGATAAATGTCACACATTTAAGCTACAGTAAGAGGTAAACTCAAGCACTGAATAGAAAGCTGTCTTGCCATCTCTAATGTTTAGTTCATGTTTAGAGGCTGTGGCAAGGTATATGAAGAAGTAAAGAGGGCCATTTATATTAGAGCCCATACCCTCCATTTTGTGCCTAGAACAGCTGAAGTTTCTCATCAGAGCTGGTATTGATCTGGGTCTAATCCAGTTCATGATTGTGCCCTTAAAAGTAAGTTATAGCTGTCTGTCTGTGAAGGGATCAGAATGATTTTTGTCCATTGATGGAAATGCAGTGTATTTGATTTGCATTCACACATCAGAAGTTAATACAGTTGGCTAGGAGCCATGAAAAGGAGTTTTGGGTCTCATGTGAGCCTCTATAAAATTTAACAACTGACAAGATATAGCTGAATTCCTTCTTCCAGGTTAGTCTGAGAGAACTGCCAGCATACATTTGTCAGGATCTGTGAGTACCTTTTTATTTTTCAAGTGTTAGCTGCATATTCAGACATACCTAACTAACTATAGCAAGCAAAACACTGTGAGAGACAAAATTGCCACCATTTGGAGTATGAGTGGAAAATGCATTTATAATGCTGCTTTTCATTATGGAAATTTTAATTCACTGTTTTTTAAATGTAAAATAGTAGATAATGTAAGATCAAATATGGAAGATTAAAAAATAGCATACAATGAACAAAAAATTAATTTTGAATTTCCAGGGCAAAATGGTAGAGTGAAGCTGGATCATAGTTTTCTAATTCTTTTTGTTTTTGTATTTTTTTTTACTTGTTCTAATTAGTTATACATGACAATAGAATGCGTTTTGACACATTATACATAAATGGAGTAAACGCTCTCCTTATGGTATAGTTTTCTAATTCTGTGCCTCAAGAAATAAAATAATGAGGGCAATTTGTGTGTTGGGAGGTGTTGAATATAAATGA
Organism: Callospermophilus lateralis; assembly: GCF_048772815.1. Classification (NCBI taxonomy): domain Eukaryota; kingdom Metazoa; phylum Chordata; class Mammalia; order Rodentia; family Sciuridae; genus Callospermophilus; species Callospermophilus lateralis. The sequence goes on along the minus strand of NC_135306.1, from coordinate 131,487,187 downwards.
AACAAGTTTGGGTGGGTCTTTAAACTGTTATGGTGGGTGATAAGACCATAGGCCTTCATTATATTATAATCTACTTCTGTTTGTGTTTAATTTTTTTCCATAATAAAATAATTGGTATGAAGATACTTTGTATACAACCAGAGATATGAAAAATTGTGCTCTATATGTGTAATATGAATTTTAATGCATTCTGCTGTCACATATAAATAAAAAAAATATTGAGTGAGTGAGCACAAAAGGAAGAAAAAATTATCAGCATTCAGTAGTTTATGTCTGGAACCAAGACCAAAACAACTGTTAGATTTAATTATAGAACCCAATGTAAATTCTGTGAAGAAAGTTTAGTGATAATGTTTCCTTGACAGAAGGAGAGGGCATCAGGGAGTAGAAGGGACTAATAAGATGCCTTTTTCCTCATCTTTTAGAGCTGGAGTTATAAAGTTTATGACATTTAGAGTTAAAGGTCCTCACAACTCCTCAGGAACAGCCATGTTAAAGTCTTACACATCTTTCTAGGAAAGTCTGCATTTACAGGCATATGTATTTCACCTATAACCTGCTTCTTTTACACAGATTTGTGTGATTTTTTAAAATAAGGGTTAGGGTTCACATAGCAATTTTAAATTCCCTGTTATATAATTATCATTGCTTTCTAATTTCAGAACATTTCTGTCACCCCAAAAAGAAACTATGCATATTAGCAGTCATTCCTGATTTCTGTGCTTTTTCACTCTGAAATGTTATATCAGTGAAAAACATTCCTTTTCAGAACACATAGATCTATCTCATTCCTTTTTCAGCCTTGTGTTTCATTTTATGTATCAAGACTTTTAACCCTCTATTAATGAACATTTTTGCTGAGTGCCAGAAAATTAACTTACACATGTGCAAATATATCTTTATTAGATAAAGTTTTTATCAGATGTAATTGCTGGATCAAAAGATAAGAACATTTAAATTTTTTAGTCATATTACAAATGGTTTTTCAAAGTGGTAGTCACAAGTATGTTCCTACCTATGGTATATAATAAGAATTCCTATTCTTTTATACCCTTATTTTAAAAATATTTTTAAAATTTGCTTAGATTTATGTTTTTTCTTTATGCCTTCTGAGTTTTGTGTTTTTCTTTCAAAAAACAATGTAAATTTCAATTCATCAAAATCAAAACTTTATGTAGACTATTGTTAAAATACCTTATTCACAAATACTTGCTATAAAACAATGTTAAAAACGAGGTATATATATATATATATATATATATCAAACATAGAAAGACGGTGCTGTTTTTCTATATTTGTTTATCTAAGCTATTTGAGGGATTTCCAGTCTCTTGTGCGTGTTCTTTGCTAAAATTTTAGGTTGTTTTAGAAGATTGTAGTGATCTGAATGTTATTTATTGAATATTTTCTGAGTTTCTTTGTTTGACCTAAGCCAGTTTAATAGAATGTATGTATTCTGAATTGTTTGCTAATTAATTCAGGAAGGGCCAAACCTTTTAATTAAAGTCCCAATTTCTGAGAAACCCGATAAAGAAAGATATGATCTATATTACTAAGTGTCACTATTTATTGAAACATGATCACAAAATGGTAAACTGCATCTAGATTGAGGGAAATTTTTTTTTTTTTTTGATACTAGGGATTGAACTCGGGGCACTAGACCACTGAGCCACATCCCCAGCCCTATTTTGTATTTTATTTAGAGACAAGGTCTTACTGAACTGCTTAGCACCTTGCCATTGCTGAGGCTGGCTTTGAATTCGAGATCCTCCTGTCTCAGCCTCCTGAGCCACTGGGGCCACCTCATCCAGCAGATTGAAGGGAATTCTAAATGCTGATGGGGATGACTTTGGACTTCTCTGAATGGGAAAACTGAGCATCTCTCTTATGGGGACCCTGGAAATATTCCTCTACAGTTATACATATTCCCAATATGAATCTTTTCATAAAAAAGGTGTACTGCTGCTGTGTAGACAGCTGCATGTGCTTCTGTGTGGACTGCCTTAGAAGAAAAGCATCTGATGTTGGCCTCCTGAGTAGACTGATGTTCATTGTGATCTGCAGTGAGTTTGATTGTTCAGTAGAACCAAAGAAGACCTTTTCTTCCCCAGAAGTGTTGGTGTAGCATAGTAAAACTGTTATGATTTTTCCATGATTAAGTTTTACTGTTTGTAGTACTATATATTTTTTGAACATTTCTGATTTTTAGTGTATGTGTCTATAAAGGTCCATTCAGCTGCAATTGAATATTGGAGTTGAGCAGATTCGAGTTGTACACAGAGATGGAAGAGTAATTACACTGTCTCATCAGGAGCAGGAGCTACAGGATTTTCTTCTATCTCAGGTAATTGTTGCAGACTACAGATCATAAGCCCCTTCCTCTTATATTATAACTGCTTAAAGAGCAAACTGAGTAAGAAGTAGTTAAAATGTAGTAAGTTATATAAGGAGAAAATCAGTGTTTCCCGCTCTTTCGTTTAATTTTTAACATTATAATTTGTGACCTATTGGTTAGTCGAAAGTGTTGATAAATTCTTAGATTTGTTGTACTTTGTGTTTTGGATAAAGAACAAGTTTTGAGATTAACAAGTTTCTTGTTTTGCAGATTGCTGAGGTTTAGCCTCTTCAGAACTAGAAGTGAAGTATTAACCTAAGAAAATTAGAGAAAGGGGGTCAGATACAAACCTATAATGACCATTATCTATAAAAAGAAGTGGAATATTTTAGTCATTAACCCTAGGAGAGAGTTCCTCATATTAAGGCAGTCTAGAAAAGTACTAGGTACTAGTCCCCACTCTACCCCAAACTTGCTTTGTGACACTGTACAAGTTTCTGGTCTGTCCTTCATCTATAAAAGGCAGTACTTTTCATACCTTGTTTGTGAATTTAGTCTAGTGAAATGCTGAATTATGGGAGAAACGATAAGTTTTTGAAATACTAGTGTATAATACTTTTTTTTTTCCCCACATAAAATTAAGGGAAAAAAAATACTGAAACTCTCCATTCTTGCATCAGTAATCTTACATATTGATTTGCCTCTTTGGTACCAAATACATAAAATGCATTTGTGAGGCACGACAGCTCTTAGCTAATCATATCCTAAATGGCTTTGGTTAGCTCAAGCACACACATAAAAATGTATTGGAATGTTACTGAATAACTCCCAGAATTGATGGGAAGTGTAGAGGCGAAAGTTTGCAAATGGCAGGGATCAAAGGAAGCTAGGGGAATGGCAGTGTTGCTATCCTGGCACTACTGCATCCCCCACTGGTGGCAGAATGCATTCATTCAGCGTATGATCAAGAAACAGGTAACAAGCCGGGTGTGTGGTGCATGTCTGTAATCATAGTGGCTCGGAAGGCTGAGACAGGAGGATCCAGAGTTCAAAGCCAGCCTCAGCAATAGCAGGATGCTAAGCAACTCAGTGAGACCCTGTCTCTAAGTAAAATACACAGTAGATCTGGAGATGTAGCTCAGTTTTGAGTGCCCCTGAGTTCAATCCCTGGTACGCTGTCCCCTACCAAAAAAAAAAAAAGATGGCATACTCAGGAGGGTCTGTTGATTAGGGTCTATGTACAACATTATGGGTGTAGGAGAGCCACCAAGCCACAGTGTGGTAACTTGCTGTTAGTAGAAACTGGGTAACCAGGCCCCAGGGTCTTAGTAGTCACCAGTCCTAGGCCAGGGTTGGGGGAAAGAATAAGTTATAGGAACCCTAAACGGGAGAGTAATGCAAAACAAGCCACCTTGATGAGACCAGCAGCCTTTTGTCAAACAACCAGTCTGGATAACTTCACAGGGAAAGTACCAGGGGAATGAATGTTTTTATCACACTCTCTTCCTTGCCACCTTGTTGGCTGTCATTGATAATCCTCATTACATAGGTGGCTGCCTTTGCCTGAAGTCAGAGGACATAGAAGCTGGTAGCCAACACTTGAGCCTCCCAGGGCAGAGAAGTTCGGTGGAGACTGGATTTGAATAGGGAGTAGAAGATACTTGCTTGGTACTTTTAGTGATGCCTTACATTCAGTGATCTATCAGGAGACTCCAGTTGGCCAAGTTTAGTTCATGTGCCTGTTTTGAAGCTGCTGGTAGACAAGGGATTTGAGTATCAGGCAATTTTAGCTACTTCAGTGGAAGATGGGGTTCTGCTCCTTCTCCCTAGTAGTCACATAGAATAGGACTCTTCAAACATAAGACATGGAAAATCCCAACAAAAGTTTATGAGCATGATCAAATTGCAAAGTAAATATCTGTGCTGTTTGTCAGTCAAATTTCTTTTTTCATCCACAGATGTCACAGCATCAGGTTCATGCAGTTCAACAGCTAGCCAAGGTTATGGGCTGGCAGGTACTCAGCTTCAGTAATCATGTGGGACTTGGGCCCATAGAGAGTATTGGCAATGCCTCTGCCATAACAGTGGCCTCCCCGAGTGGTGACTATGCTATTTCAGGTACTCTCTGCTTCTTTGAAAGAACAGACCTTTGGGAGTTTGACCTTAATATTTAGCTTTAATAATTAAGTATATGTAAAAGTAGTAGTTAACATACATACACTGATATTTATCTGATAATACTTATTATTCAAAACGAGATTATTACTTTTCTTTATAGTAGTTATAAAAATGTTCAGCTTGGCGAGCACATTTTCTAGTAGATCCTCTGTAATGTGTCATCAACATTTTTACTACTGCAGACCCAAACATTTTGTGGATAAAAACTTTAAAAAATATAGCTATAAACGTGGAAAGAATAATATCTGATGCCAAAAATATAAAGGGATGAAATAAAAGAGAGCTGTTTTATTAAGCACCTATGATGAGTGGGTACTTTAATAGGACTCCCACATACATTATCTAGCTTAAATTTTACATTTGTAGGATTTAAATTTTTAGTATGATCTTTTTCTACTATCTGCTCTTAATACTTTAAAATTCAAAAATTGGGTAGTTTGAAATATCTCCCCACAGGATCCTAGTCTGACTCTGTAAGCTTAGTCATTGCTATATTTTTATTGCTAGAATTTTTGTTTGTTTGTTTTTTGAAGATAGGGATTAAATGCAGAGGGTTGCACATGCTAAACGTGCATTCTTCTATACCCATTGTCCCGTACTGCTAGGAGTTTCAAATTACCTTTTTTGTTTTCCTGAGTTAGTAGCTAAAACCTCATTAAAACCTGATATTCTTAATTCAGAATAATCTTTCCTTTATCCCTTCCAGTCTTTATTCTGAATAGTTGAATATGCTTTATATATTAGTCTACTTATTGAAAGTTGAATTATCAAATGAATGTGTTTTAAAAAACAAGTCAGTGATTTTCAAAAAATGTAGGACTTTCCTATGCCAAAATTCTTCTTGCCTAATTTTTGTATTTAATAAACAGTAAATCAGAGATATTTATACCAGCCTGGAGTGAGTGTGTGTGTGTGTAAATTAGTTTTAGAAAGTTAGTATATTGAAATTGAAAAGAACTTTTAACAAGATTAACTTGATGAACTGATAAGGATTTTTATATTCACAGTAGAATAAAGTTGTGGGATTTATCCTTGTTTTCTGGTTTGCAAAAATGAGTGTAATTACTATTTTGATTTTTCTCCATAGTTCGTAATGGACCTGAAAGTGGCAGCAAGATTATGGTTCAGTTTCCCCGTAACCAGTGTAAAGACATTCCAAAAAGTGATGTTTTACAAGATGGTAAATGGAGTCATCTTCGTGGGCCATTTAAAGAAGTTCAGTGGAATAAAATGGAAGGTCGAAACTTTGTTTATAAAATGGAGCTACTTATGTCTGCACTTAGCCCTTGTCTGCTATGATTTTTTTCCTGAAATTGACTTGAGATGTTTGCAAATTAATTATAAGCACAAAGAAGAGAAATCTTCCAAAGGAGTATTATTTAAAAATAATAATTAGTAAATGTTTTCCTAGCAATTTGAAATCTTTCACTTTATAAGTGATGTACTTTGAAATGCAGAAGTTTATGTACAGTTGTAGGTATATGGGGAGAAGAAAAATAATACATTTTTTTTTTTTTACTGCAGTTAACGTGAAAGTGTTATTAATGGAGGGGATTAAATTTGCTGTTTAAAATACCCAGTCTTTGATGTTAGCATCAAATAAAGTGTGTAGTCAAAAAATCTCCAATTTTTGCCGATTAATTAATAGCCCTAATGAATTGTTTCCTTAATCAACTTCTCATTCCACTGTTTCTAAAAAAGATCACATAAGGACATTGAGACACTCTGTCATCTAGCTTTCTTACAGAACTTCACTTGCATTGATGAAGCCAGACCCTGTCCTTGAGTATACAAGCACATGGCAGCAGAGGAACAGGTCTTCCCTTTAATTCTAGGGCTCCTAGGGTGTGTTCCTGTATTAGTAAGTGAAGGATTTCTTCTCCATTTGTCTTCTTTTGCATGTCTTGGTCTAAGCAGGTAGTTATAAAAATTGTTTGGAAGGGGCAGCTGAAAGCATGGAAAGCTGCAGATTTGGGGCTGGGATGTACTTCAGTGGTACAGCGCTTGCATGGCATGCATGAAGCCCTGGGTTCAATCCCAAACACTGCAAAACAAAACAAAAGCTGTATCTGTCTTTTTTGTCTATTCTCCGACCTTAGAGACCTCATGAGCAGCACTAAGTTCATGTTCATGCCCAGCTCCCTGTGGTAGCCCTTGGATTGCTTCCTCTAATTATAGTCTTTTCCATTAGCTCTCTGCTTTCTCAAAGGGAAAAAAAGTAATGGATTAATGGGTTGATTTTTCAAGTAGTATGTTTGTACTTACCCCACTCTAAAGCGTGCCAGAAGAATTCCCATTAGTTAGAGGCTTATATGCTTTTTAATAGCACTGAAAATAATATATGTAAGGTCTCCTTATAAGTAAAGCTTTCAATTTTTAAAATGTTCTACTTTAATAATTTATAAGATTATCAGTAATAAAATCCTTTGTATTTCTCCACCTTCTTTTCTTCTATTTGTGTACTGGGATGAACCCAGGGGTGTCATACCATTGAGCTACATTTCCAGCCCTTTTAATAAATTTTATTTTTTATTTTGAAACAGGGTCTCAAATTGCACAAACTGGCCTCTAACTTGCAATCCTCCTGTCTCAGCCTCCTGGATTGCTGGGATTAAAGGCCTGTACCACCACCTTCTCTCTTTTTCTTTAAAAGAAAAAAAAAAGTGACGCCCATGTGCCATGGTATATGTCTGTAATCTCAGCAACTCAGGAGGCTTCTGAAGCAGGAGGATTACAAATTCAAGGCCAACTTGGGCAATTTAGGGTGACCCTGTCTGAAAAAACAAAAAGGGGTAGGGATGTAGCTCAGTGGTAGAGTGCTACTGGGTTCAGTGCCCAGTACCAGGGGAGGTGGGTAGTGAAGATTGTAGGCCATGATATAATACCTTTGTGCCTTTGTTTGCTTTTTTCCTCTTCTTTTGAAGGTATTGTATCTTGACCTGGGAGTGCAGTTCAGTGGTTGAGCATTTGTCTAGCATGCTTAAAGCCCTGGCTTCAATCTCCCATGAAAATGTAAAGAATTGGTATTACTCTGCAGCTTTCAAAATCTTTTTTTTTTTTTTTTTGTGCCAGGCATGGTGGCACATGCCTGTAATCCCAGGGACCCAGAAGGCTGAAGCAGAAGGATCACAAGTCCAAAGCCAGCCTCAGCAACTTAGTGAGAGGCCTTAAGCGACTTAGCAAGACCTTGCCTCAAAATAAAAAATAAATAAGAGGCCTGGGGATGTGCTCAGTGGCTAATCTCTGGTACCAAAATATCTTTTGCTGGGAGTAGGTGGGGGGGCAGTACTGGGGATTGAACCTAGAGGTATACTTTATCACTGAGCTCTACTCCAGCCCTTTTAATTTTTATTTTGAGACAAGGTCTCCCTAAATTGCCACGGCTCATCTCAAACTTGTAATCCTCCTGCCTCAGCCTCAATTTCTGGGATTACAGGTTAGCACCAACATGCCTGTAAAGTTATTTTAAAGATCTTTAGTGCTTCAAAAATCCTGGTGGCCCACAAAATTTGCCAGGCTAACAGGTACAATTCTAGTCACATGAGTCTTTCTTGTGATTTTTTAAGGCTCACACTGGCACAGTAAAATCAAAGTCTCTGGAGGACCAGTTTCATTTTGTATTATTAAATTTCCCTCCATTGTAGATTGATAGTTTGGTAAACTAATAAAATTTAATTACTAGAAAAATGAAACTTAAAAGATATAAAACTCCCTTTATTGGATTATCATAGACATAAAATTTCTGTAAAATATAAAACGTTCTGAATGCTTTGTTTCTGTGCTTATTCTGTTGTGAACCAGTAGTGGCTCACAGACCAGGACCACCCTTTGAGGAGAATGCACAGGTTCTTTTAAATTCTATAGACTCAGAATCATATGTCCTCCTTTCCCCATTTGTTTTAGTCACTTTAATAAAAGCCATTACTTACCTAGAGGATAGTAGAAACTGAAGCAAATGAGGGTGGGGAAAATGACAGCTTAGTTTCTGTTAGCAATTCCTATGCCTTATGTTTATTTCCATTTTCCAGTTTGACATTCCATCGTGAATTACCTTGATATGGAAGGACATACTGTGGAACTTGGTTGACAGGAAAAAAACCACTTAATTCCTTGACAAGCATTTATCAGGTTGGCAAAAGAGCTACGTTTGAATGTCTGCTCTGCTACTAGCTAGTTATAAGCCTGGCAAATTTACCCACCCTCTGAGCCTGATTCCTTACTTATTAATGGGGACAAGGACACCTCTCCCCAACCTCAACTTTCAATAAGATTGATAATGGATCTTAAATTCTAATGTACTTCATTGAATAAATGAATACTCATACAAATTCCAATGTACTCGGTAAATATAAAGCATTAAGCAACTATAGTTCTAAGAGTCAAACCAATTAGAAGTTAGAAAAACAGTACCAGCTTTATTTATAATCTGGAGAAAGTATTTCAGAATGTCCAGTATTCCTATTTGTAAATGTTTTGTAAATGATTGAAAACCATGAGTGCTTCTATGGATAGGAAGATTTAGGAGTTTTTCCAGTTAATTTTTAAAACCCTGTTTTGTAGTCTACCTCTCTCCTTACTCCCTGCCTTTAATTTGTTCACACTTAACATCCCAAATCCTATTCTTTGATGCCTGACATACTTGGGGCTAAAAATAAAACCTTTGAATTTCACTTTAGGATGATAACTTTCCCAAGTCTTATAGACATAAAGGCAATTCACAACTGAGAAATCTGGTTACACAACACCATAATGCAAGTGCTGCTTAGAAGTCATAGCTTTTGCATTGTCCTCAAGTTTACTGTCTCCTGATAGAAACTTATCTTGTAGAAATGCTCCAGGAAGCAGATTCATAAAAGATTGTATAAGGATTATCAAAGAAGACTGTAAAAGTGAAGGGACCAATCTAAGTGTCCTTCATTAAGAGGAAGAATAATTAGATAATACTAGAGGAGCCCCTGGTTCAGGTGTTCATTCTTACTTTTCTAAAAGTAGAGATCATTTGTTAGCTGCCATAACCTGGTTTCCCTTGCTTAGAAACCAGAAAAACTTCCATGTTACAGCTTCATCTTCCTATTTGCTGGTGGTGAATTGGTGTATAGAAATGTTTGTGCCCGTGTATGTGTGTGTGTGTGTGTGTGTGTGTGTAGTAGAATAGACTATTTGACTTGAAATTTGACAGATGAGGAAGAAGTTTGAGATATAAACATGACATACAGACTGAAAAACTTCCTGATAATTTAGTGAGTGTGCCAAGGAGAGGCTAATGTCAGAATCTCCTATTTTACCCAAATTATTTATGGCCTTTCTTTCAACTTTCTTTATAAGTGCACCCACCCAATCTGAGTCGCTTGGGACCCAAAAAGTCAGCTATGAAGAACTATCATGTGTTCAGTATTTGGAAAACCCTAGTTGAAATAGAATATCACTCTCTCAAACTTCACCAGACTTATTTACTAGAACAGTTTCAACTCAAAGTAATATCCCCGATATCATTTGATCAGAAATTCTAATTGGCACAGGAAATTCTGGGTAAGTTCACATTGTTTCATAGAAAAAATTCTACTAAAGTAAGTAAACTATGAGGTACCTGAAGGAAAAGTATTTTGCATAAAAACCTGTTACACCAAAAGAATTTAACCTACCTGTGCATGCACTTTTAAAGGCCAAATCTAAAGCTAAAACTTGCAAAATTTCACATTAGCAATATCCTCTCTCTCATTATCAAATATTCAGTCTCCAATAAACTTTACACAAAATCCACTTACATTATAAAATGTTGAATTCTTTGAAAGAGGAAGAGACTCAAAGGAGAGAATTAAATGCATTAGTTAGCAAGAGTAAAGAAATCATGTAAGTTGAAGGAACTCGTTTAATGTCATAGAAAGTTTGTCTTAGATTTTTATTTTTGTATGTATTATTTGAAACAAAAAATAGTTTTTCGGTGAACAATTATAATATATCCATGCTGTGGATTGCCTTGTGCAGGAAAGAGAAAGAATAGAATTGAGGAAAAGGTAGAGACACAAAATAATACCCAAAACCCCTTAAGGAAAATCAAGCAAGTTGAAGGGTAATATGTATAATAGAATCCAATCTGACTAAAAAGAAAATAGGTTGAATATGTTATATCATAGTTCATAAGCCAATCTAGAAGGATACACATCAAATTTAACTATAGTTCCCTCTGGGAAGTAGCGTTTAAAGGGAGAACATTTACTTTATGTATAGACTTAACTATCATTTGAATTTTCAAGACGGATTTATCACCTTTGTAATTAAACCAAAATCAAACACACATACCTGATTTTTTTTTCAATAAGCTACCATTTTTATTGCAACGTGGCCATTTTTGTAAGGGTGGGGAAATTGACCTTAAAACAATGTTTCATCTAAGGCTCTTTATTATAAAGAAATTGCCATCATGACTATATTCAAAGTATCTTTAATTTTGGGAGACTCACATGGTAAACAAAATTCCTACACTTATTCAGAAGTGATTTCAATGGAAATCAAAAAGGCATTATATTATATTATAACAGCTATTTCTTTTAAGAAGAAATGCAGATAATAGGAATGAACAGTCAGGTACTAGATAAATTGATGACACAGTTAATGAAACTTAATTGGCATTTCTTTTGGGGGATTAAGCTCATCATAAAAAACAGTGCTTCTAATGCATAGTATTATATTCGTGCTGCCATGTCACAAGAAAGGCTTGCCAAAGCAGGTGAGGTATATGAGTGCCCCAGTGCCTCACAGAACTACAATTTCACCATCTGACCAATGGATAATACTCTCAGGACATTCAATCTGCTTACACTGTACAGATTCTGAGCTGTTCACATGGACAGTCACATTCATTGTAGTGTTAGCTGCAAGGGAGGTATATAACCAGCTGTTTGGGCTAAAATAAGAAAGGAAAACATTCTTTGGATTCTAAGTAAAAGTGACCATGTTAAAGAGTCTAATAGCCAACATTGACAGGATCTTAAATGAATTATATCTCATTCGTTGTGTTGGAAGGGCCCCGTGGAAAGAGAGAAACCAAAATCAAAATCTAATGCAATCCCAAGGGACTGGAGAGGAGAAATGAAATCCCCTTAAGATCCAGGTGGCACTTGACTGCCATTTTTTAACCATTTTCCTTCAAGTGAAACTACTACAGTTTTAATATCTGTAAATTTATTTTTAATGGCATCTTTAAGCTTAGCATGAAGCAGAGGGCACTTTCAGGAGCCCAGAATGTAAATACTAGGTCTTCTTTCTTACATTCTTGTTTTGTATGGGGCATCCTACAAAGCATATCGGCAATCATTCAGAGGTAGCAACTTCACAAAGATGTGTAGGGGTCCTCCACAATATCACCAATGTCACCCACCAAGATAATCTTTGCTTCCTCTATAATTATTTATATTTTTTTAATCACTTAAACAGAAGAAAACTGCTTTTTCTTTCTCGGATCTCCCCTTGTGTATAAGATTTCCTTACTTTCATGTCATTAAAAACTTTGATGACTTCATCATTCACTGTAACTCCAGATGCCATAGCACCCATGCTTGTGACTGCAGCAGTGGTGGCTCATGACTCTGGGCACTCACCTGATTTTTAAAAAGTTGTGGAAATAGTGACCTCGGCAACCATATTCTTTCTCCTTAAGGATCGGAAATGCTGCAATGGGTGGATTCAGATGTGCAGAAAGCCGTATACACTGGCAACTCACACCATTTGTTAGTGGGAGTTGATTTATGGATGGTTGTGCTGACAATAACCGAAGGATTTGCTCTGCTTTCAATCAAGTAGATGAATCTGATGCCTCCCTAGGAACTGGGTACAAGACACCTGGGCTGGATAAGTAAATGCTGATAGCAGCAAGAGACCAAGTGTTTCCACTTTATCCAATATTTCTTCTAGGGTTGCCAAGGAGACTGTGTCACATCTCTGTGGGGTCTACCCTATCGTATTTGGCTCCTTGGTCATTCCTTGGCACTTCATACTGTCACCTTTTCTCTACCCATTGTTATGCTTATGCAGCCCCTCTGAGTGGAATTTTCTCTTAGGCCTTGTCTCTATATTCCTGCACTGGACAAGACACTGTGATAATCTATTTCTCACTGTCTTTGTTCCTCCTCTGTGTGGTACTGCTTCAAATCAGAGTAAGCCTGAAATTCTCTCAGTTATTTACCATCTCATGTGGGCTTCAGAGGTCATGGATTCTCTGTTTCAATTTTCCTCACAAATCTAGAACACCAGGAAATGAGAAAGTACAATATATACTTTTTTGGAATCTTAGATCATAACTGAGAAGATGTTGTTGACAAAGCTTGTCTGTTCTGTAGGACAATTTTTGCACCATTGAACTAGCTGGTACAATTTTCACTCCTAGTTTAAGCCCTGTCCAGAGGCAGAAGGACTCTAGAATTACAATTAATATTCTAGAAGCACAAATTTCAAATTGGTTCTTCTGGCTACAATACAGAGAGAACTGTTGTGCTAATAAGGTGTTTTTCTGAAGTGCTAAAATGTTTATTGTTTAAACCAATGTGATTAGTTCCATGTGCCAGACTCATGGCTGTGTTAGATTCTTTTATGTATGCTCAGAACATTACCCAGAGCCTTTGAGTTCTTGGCAGGAGTGAGCTCACATAAAAGACTCGGACTTTATATTCAGGTTTTATTTCATTCTTTGAAACATTTTTCACAGTTTGAAACAACTTATAACTTAACATTACACTGGCCAAGCCCTATGATTTAATATTTTCTTTTTTAACAACAGACAAAAACCTTAGGCTGTGAGATATAAAAATGGGATAGCTTTAAAAGTGCACAAATAAATCAGCCTTTCAAAGAAATGGAAAGCTATGAAAATAACCTTTATGAGATTCTTCGGGGGCAATTTAATTTACATCTGGAGTGTGCCTGTGGGGGTCTCCTTTGAGTGTCCTTTTCCATTTCTCCTTTTACTCTGAAGCTCACCATCCCTGACTCCTGACAAACTGAGCAGTGGAGTTCTGAAGAGCATATAATGTGAAAGAGGAAGCACACACTCCCCAGCTACCCAGCTCCAAACTCTGCTTTAGGCTTCCTGTGAGAAAGAGGAGAAAGACATAAGCAACTTATCCATGATCCCCTTTTTCTCTGGTATGCCTCACCCTGTTTCTCCATGGCTGTGCAGAAACTGTCCTGGCACGGGGCCTGGTTCCTCTACTGTCTGGGAAAGAGGCATTAAGAGTGCGTGTTTGGATGTGTGTATACAAAGGTGACCTGAAGATGAGCTCCTGCAACGTACCAGGTGCTAAAGCTACATGTCCATTGTGTAAACTTGCTACTTTCTTGTCTTTGGAATCAAGTATGGTAGTGCCTTTGGAGTCCTTCATTAGATCACTACCAGTTGCTATCTGAATACTCCAAAGGACCTCTTTCTGTAGCTCTGGGTTCATTATTTAGGGAAAGGTCTAATCTAATGGATTTCTCCAGGCAAGTCCTTACCTGCAATATGGGAGCAGAAAAGATATACACTGGGAATCTGAAAGGAAGGAGAAGAAAAGGAATGTCCTAGCACTTTTGCATGCATGAATTTGCAATTGAGGCCTGGGAACACTGGTAATACCTCAGCCTCCATCATAATTGGGGTAGTATCTTTGGTCTGAAACCACAATTATTGGAGAGAGAAATGAGAGTGGGAAATAAATTCATACCTACCTTTATTTTGATTCTTTTTCTACTGGGAATTGAAGTCAGGGCCTCACACAGGCTAAGCAAGCACTCTTCCACAGAGTTACATTCTCAGACCTTTTTATTTTTTATTTTGAGACAGGGACTTACTAAGTTGTGAGGCTGGCCTTAAACTTGAGATCCTCTTGCCTCAACCTTACAAGTAGCTGGGATTATTAGGCATGTGCTACCATGCCCAGCTCATGCCTGATTTTGGAGCTTGCCAAATGGAAGTGGGGATGGAAAAATTTTCAGGTAAACATCACCACAAACTGGAGACATTAAGGATGAAGGCCTGTTGGGATCCAATCCCCAAGATTAGCTGGAGCCTCTGTACCCCAAGGCATTTAAACTTCTAATACTCAGTATAGCATTTTCCAGTAGAGCTTTCTAGATCCTTGAAGGATTCTCATGCTTTTCTTAAACTGCTCAGAGTGCTCTAGGCACACTGTGGGCTTCTTTTGTTATCCTAACTGTGAGGTAGGTGAGAGTCAAGCATTCCTCAGCTGGGGTAGGAGAGAGAACAAGGGCTTGACTGGAGATGAAGTGCTTGTGACTGAGCAGGACAAATCTTAAGCCTGAGATTACTGTGTTCCTGGTTGTACCATCCATATGTAGGCTCAACTTTCACACAGGTGGCATTATCTAGCTTGCCAGGAAGACCAATGCTGCCCATAGTGAAAATGAGCCTTATTTTCCTTCACACTGACCTAACTGGGCTATGAGAGAGAAAACCCAATTCATTTTGGAATGGTAGAGGAAGAAAAAAAAAATTGTTTCCTATGTCCATAGATGGTCCCTCAGAGTTGCTTCAAGCTCCTCTCCTTAAAGCTCTAAGCTATAGGGTCCCACCTCTGAGCAGCTCACTATAGCACAATAGCACCCCCTTAGACTCTTTTTACCTCTGCCCCTGAGGCAGCAGATTGTCTGAAAGCCTCAGATTTTCTCACAATAGCTCTCACAGCAGTGCTTATGAGGTACAAGATAGGAGATTGGTGGGTGCAGCAATTTCCAGAGCAGATATTAGCACAAAGGCACAGAAAGCATGTTCCAGTGCTGGCTGCACATCAGCCAATCTGGAGATACTCTGGCCCCTGACACAGGGATTCCTCCAACAGACCATCCTTGGGGCCAGAGCAAGCTCTGTGAGCCGCAGTCAGTGCCAGCCCCTCGTCACTGATTATGGGTCAGCATGACCCTGAAGCTTCAGTCAAGCAAAGCTCATGGCTCAAACCCCAGTAACTCTTCTCCTTAAAGTCCTGGGACTGAGTTTGTCCAAGCCGTGAACTTCAACTCCATGCGGTCCATTGTGTTACCTTCTGGCTGTCCTAGCAGGAATGGGTTGCATGTCAGGACCACAAGAGGCTGTAGAGTGGATTGTCTATGTTTGTTCTTTTGGTTAGGAAATAATGTTTTCCTCTTGAGGTAGGAATGTAACTGGGCCCAGCCTTGACTAGCATTCAACATCTTGTAGCTCAATCTCCACAGTTGTGCTTTCTGCAAAGCAAAAGACAAGTCAATGAATTGAAATCAGCCACACAGTGGTTTCTCGGTATGAACAAGATAACACATGCCACTTGTGGTCTCAAAACCACAAATGAATAATCACATGGCCCCAAATGTTACCTTTGAGTTTATGTCTTCTCTTCCTCTGGAATTTATATGAACACTTATTACAGACCCACATGAGGCTGATTAACACTGCGGCCACAGCGGCAAGTAAAGCAAGGAAGACAGCAACAAAATGGAGGTCTTCGTAGAGGATCTCTAGGGATGTGGGGAGGGAAAGGGGAAGATAGATCCCTTTTAATATTGTGAAGTCGACCACCCACACTTGTGTTCAGAGGTGAGACCCCAGACCCCTGTGGCGTCTTACCAGACACATGCAGGACAATGGTGCCAAACTGGCTGCTCCCCAGGCGCTCTGTCACAGTGATGATATAATAGCCTGAATCCCGCACTCCCACACTGAAAAGTTGGATGGAGCCATTGTCAAAGGTGCAGACTCTGTCCTTATGGCTTTGGGAGATGTTGGCCTGAGTCCCTGGTTTCCACTCCACGATTTTCTGCACACCCCAGTTGGACGTGTACTTCCATTCGATGGTGGGCACCCCATGGCAGGAATAGTCAACCGAGAGCAGGATGTCTTCTTCAACAGTGGCATTGATGGTGGAATGGGGAATATACAGTGACACACCCTGACCTGCAGGATGGAGTGCTAGATGTGAGGTACACTTACATTTTAGTGTAATGAACTTATACTTTAGTCAACTTATTTAACTCATTAATTTATTTTCACAAGCATTTATTGAGTACCTGTTATATGCCAGGAATGGTTAGAGGTTCTGATATTGATGCTGTAAAGGTGGACAAGATAGAAATTTCCCTGTGTCTAACTTACACTATATATGGGAGACATACAAGGGATCAACAAGCAAACAAGGTAATTTTAGGTCATGACAAGTGCTGTAAAGATAATGAACATTGCCAGGCGCAGTGGTGCACACCTCTAATCCCAGCAAGTTGGGTTACTGAGGCAGGAGAATCACAAATTTGAGGCTAGCCTGGGCAACTTAGTGAGACACTATCAAAATAAAAAAGAGCTGGGGATGTAGCTCAGTGGTATATCCTCTGGGTTCAATCTCCAGTGCCTCAAAAAATAATAATAATAAACAAGGATAATAGTGAGGTGATAAACAGCATTAGATGGCCAAGGAAGACCTTGCTGAAGAAATGACTTTTGAACCGAGACCTAAAGTTCAAGGAAGAGGAGAAGGAAGCAACCCTGTGAAGACACAGGGGAAGAGATTTCAGAAGGATCAGAAAATGCATGGTAAGAATGAGCATGGATGAGTTTGAGGGTCAGAAAAGTCGTCAGAATGCCAGAAAGCAGTGAGCACTGGGGAAGCTTTAGGAGATGAGATTCGAGCGGTGGGCAGGAGCCAAGTCATGATTTCAGGTGCTGAGGGGTGATGGGAAGTTATAGGCTTAGGCAGAAGGGTGATGTTCCCAGGAAGCTGAGAATATCTGCCACTGAAAACATACTGGTTGGGGGACAAGAGGAGCAGTTAAGTGTTCCTTATCTAAGGAGATAAGAGACAGTGGTGGCAGTCTTGGAGGTTGGTAACGAGCAATCTGATTTAGGACATACATTTGGAAGTGGGGAATGCTGACCAACTGGATGTGAATGTGGGGATGGGTGAGACAAGGGGGCATCAAGCAGAAGATGTGGATGAAGAGAAGTGCCATTGGCTGAGGGGTATCTGTGTGAGCGTGTGTGTGTGTGTGTGTGTGTGTGTGTGTGTGTGTATGTTAGCACAAAATCACAAAATACTAAGCAGGTGCCATGCACCAGGGCCTCTGCCAACTGCTTTATACTTTTCCTGTCCTTGAGGTCTCATCTGATCCATTGTAATTCTATCAAGGATTTACCTCACATTCAACAGTACCAAAACTGAGAATTATGCAGGGGCCACTAATTCCAATACTCACACATTTAACCTCCATGCTCAAATCAAAGGTCAGTAGTTGGCAGTGGAGGGAACAGAACTTGTGACAAATGCCTGCCACACAAGGAGAGGAGTGGTCAAGATGGCTCCAGCCTGGAGAGTAAACAGGGCAGGATATAAACTTGGAGCCCAATCCTTGGTTTCTATCTCCACTTCCTGTTTAGCTCCCTCATTCTCTGGGTTCCCAGTTTCCCTGGGTACCCTGCTGCATGACTCCAGGGAACCATACCTGTCACTTCTCCAGGGCTTTCTCATTGTCCTCTTCCATCTCC
Organism: Callospermophilus lateralis; assembly: GCF_048772815.1. Classification (NCBI taxonomy): domain Eukaryota; kingdom Metazoa; phylum Chordata; class Mammalia; order Rodentia; family Sciuridae; genus Callospermophilus; species Callospermophilus lateralis. Next base: position 131,469,182 of record NC_135306.1, on the reverse strand, counting down.
AGCATATCCCATTTGTAACCCTCTTCTAAGGCCTGGCTGGGTATCTAAAATAATCCAATAAATTCCAGGCCGAAAATTGGGAATAATGGCTTTCAAGAGTAAAAGCTGCTAAGTAACAGAAATGTATTTCTACCTGTAATACTGTAATATAATAAAGCAATAATTGGTTTGTGTTCCTGGTTCCTGTCACATAACTCCTAAACCTCTGGGAATCTCTGGAGTGGTAAGTATCTTTTTTATGCTTACATGACTGGAGTTGGGGTCCCTTAGATAGCTTCAAGATGGGTGCTGGTCACAAGAGAGACCAAGATTGGAACTTTCAGCCCCTCTACTCCCAACCCCGCCAGGAGAGGGATGCAAGTCAGGTTGATCACTTGTAGCCAATGAAATAAGCAAATCATGCTTACCTAAGAAACTTCCATAAAACCCTAAAAGGACAGAGATCAGGGAGCTTCTGCACAGCTGAACACATGGAAGTATCTGGAAGGTGGTATGCCCGGAGAGGATACAGAAACTCTGAGCCCTGTTCACATACCTTGGCCTGTGCATCTATTTATCTATAGTCTTTGTAATATCGTTTATAATCAATGGGTAAATGTAAATGGAGTGTTTCTCTGAATTCTTTGAGCTGCTCTAGCAAATCAATTGAACTTCAAGAAGACAGAATGTGGAAACCCCTGATTTATAACCATTAGGTCAGAAGCCCAGGTGGCCACTTAGCCTGTGGGGATCTGATACTACTTCAGGTAGATACACCCTGTTGATATCTGCTGGAATATCTTGTATCAGAATTATTGTGTTACATATGATAGTGGGAAAACATTTGCTTCCTTTAATTTCTTGGACACCCCAATTTTGATTATTAAAAAAAATGTTAGGGTTGGGGGGTGTAGCTCAGTGGAAGAATGTTTGCTTAGCACAAGGAAGGCCCTTGGTTCAATCTTTACTAGTGGAAAAAAAAAAAAAAAAAAGGTTTGGGCTGGGGATGTGGCTCTAGAGGTAGCGTGCTCGCCTGGCATGCGTGCGGCCCGGGTTTGATCCTCAGCACCACATACAAACAAAGATGTTGTGTCCGCCAAGAACTAAAAAATAAATATTAAAATTCTCTCTCTCTCTTTCTCTTAAAAAAAAAAAGAAAAAAAAAGGTTAAATGTTAAAAGTCAAGTGCAATTAGTATATACTCTCCTAGATTCACCAATGGTTAATAGTTTCCATATTTGCTTCTTTCTTGAAAAAAAAAATTCTCAATTTCATTTTGTTGAACCATTTGAAAGTAAACTGCAGATATCCTGCCACTTCACCTAAGAACAAGCCAATCTCCTAAATATGTACAATATTATCCACTCTAAAATTTAACTTCCAATAGTACTATTTGTTAACATGTGGTATATTTTCACATTCCTTCAATTGACTACAAAATGATGCTTCAAATTGGTTTTTTTTTTTTTTTTTTTGCTTACATGTGGAATCTGATCAAGGGCTGCTTACTGCATTTGTTTGACATGTCCTTTAATCTAGTAAGATTTCTCCACCTTTTTTTGGTGGGGGGGGGGGGATTTCATGACATTAAAATTTTAGAGTCCTACTCTAGATTTATTTGTTTAGAATAAAAGTAAAAAAAAAAAAAACCTGCAAAAGTGATGTTTTCTTGTGGCATCACTCCCGGAGACTAATCATATGAGTTTGTCCCATGATTGAGTTAGATCCCTTGGGTGGTATGTGGTACCTTAACAATGGTACATTCTCCCTTGTAATTTAGTAAGGTACTACTTAGAGACCATGTGACTGCACTACCACCCAACAACAGTGTGTACATAGATCTTAGCATCCCCCTATATTTCATAGATGGCTGCAAAATGGTGAACTTTAAATGTTCTCATTCTAAATTTATCGGTGGCAGGCATTTCTCTGTAAAGAGCTATTTATCTGTGTACCTGATCATCCCCGTTTTCTCTTAGAGTCCTGATAGACTTTGATTTTTTAAAAAAATTAAGATCTTTTACTCTATTATGCTCCTTATAATTTTTTTCTTCTGGGTTATCTTACATTTGGCCAGTGGTATCTTCTGCCAGTCATTTCAATGTTCTTTGAAATGTTTTCAGTAGTTTGTAAGCATTTTCTTGAATTGAATACATTTTAACAATGTCTTAAAGCCAAAGAATGAGAAACTTGAGAAATTCTGTCCTTGGGCAGGTAGGTGAGGAGGTCATTTTGTACAGGTTGGTCCTTTTATATTTCATGCTCATATTACTTGGGGTGTCCACTGGCTCTCTCATGGACCACCTTTGGGGATTAAAAACCTAGTCCTGGTCTAAACATATGGGAGCTCAGTAAAAGAATCCCAGAACTCCAAGATGGAAGGCATCTTACTGGCCGGCCTCCCTCCCAGTGTGGGAATTCAAAGAGCTCAGTGTTCAGCCTCTGGCAGGACTCTTCCTTGAAGTGACAGAGTATTCTCTACTTACAAGGTAAATTTTATCCAGATTAGGGAAACTTGATTTAAAAAGCTCCCTTTTATTTCTACCTGAAATCTGCCCCCTTTGCAGCCACACAGACTGCAGAAGTTCTCTCTCAGTATAAAGAGTTCTTCAGATACCTAAGGACTATTCTCCTGACTACTAAATCACTCCTTCTCGTTCAGGCCCTCACTGTGTGACAGAGTTATTCTTCAACACAGAACAAAGTGCAGAGTTTAAGGCTCCTGGAATAGAGAAGGAAAGAGAGGTCAAATTCTAGGTCAGCCCTGGGAGGGCAGGAGTTCTGCTTTCTTCATCCTTGTGTCCCCTGTACCCAGCACAATGCCCAACAACACCCAACAGCAGTGTGTACATAGATCTTAGCATCCCCCTATATTTCATAGATGGCCTGTTGATCAACATTTGTCAAGCAAAGGAATAAGTGAATGATCAAATATTTATGGAAACAGGAAACAACATCAGCTGTTTGGGTGGTTTGAAAAATTAGCTACATCTAAAAAGTAATATACATAAAGAGAAGTACAATTTAATTAAGGCTTTAAGTACCAATTATCATGTACTTTATAATCGGTATTTGTTACATATAGTGATGTGCCCACATAGCTATAAGTGGCAAAGATGGGATTTCAAGCAATTCTGCCTGATTATAAAACCTGTATTCTACCTTGTGACTGTCTATTTAGATATCTATTGGCCAGGGTTACTGACAAACTAGTCTCTTAAGAGACTAACTTTCTTTTCAGTACTTGGGGGATGGAACCAAGAGGTTCTTTACCCCTGAGCCACATCTCAAGCCCTTTTTTATTTTTTATTTTGAGATAAGGTCTCACTAAATTGCTTAGGGCCTCCCTAAATTGCTGAGGCTGGCCTCTCACTTGTGATCCTCCTGCCTCAGTCTCCTGAGCTGCTAATATTATAGGTGTGTGCCATTGCACCTGGCTTTCACCAGCCTTTTGTGTGTGTGTGTGTGTGTGTGGTGCTGGGGATTGAACCCAGGGCCTTGTCCATGCAAGGCAAGCACTCTACCAAATGAGCTATGTCCCCAGCCCACCAGCCTTTTTAATAGACTTATGATCCTTCATTATGAGTCTTTCAGTTACTTTGGCCCAAGAAATAGCAAAATTGAAGAACAAGCAAACATAATAACCCCAAGTATGTTGGCTGCGATACCAGTTGGCTCTCACTGTTTTCTGTATTTTCTCTTACTCAGAAATTTTTATTTAATTTTATTTTTTTCTCGTTTTTTTTTTAATTTTAAAATATTTAATTGATAAATGAAGGTTGCATATATTAAAAGTATATATGGTAATTATTTATCTATGTTGTACAATGATTATTAACACACTTATCATTACCCATGCTGAACATCAGATCCCCAGAACTTGTTCATCTCTAAGTTTGGACACTGATCAAGATCTCTTCATTCTCCTTAGGCCCAGGCTCTGGAAACTACTATTCTACTCTGTTTCTATGGCTGCCTGGCTTTCTTTCTTTCTTTCTGATTCAACATATGAGGTCAATCATATAGTATTTGTCTTTCTGTGTCTGGCTTGTTTCACTTAGCACAGTGTTCTCCAGGTACATCATGTTGTCTCAAATGGCAGAATTTTGTTATTTTTACATTTGTTATCTTCATCTTCTGGATAATAGCTGTCATACAACATGACATGATATCCCACTGTGATTTTGATTTGCATTTCCCTGATAGCTAATAATGTTGAGTGTCTTTCCATGTACCTGTTGTCCATTTGTATATCCTCTTTGGGGAAATAATTGTTCAGTTCCTTTCCCAATTAAGTACTCTTAAATTGTAAGAGTACTTTGTATATTTTTATTTGCAAATATTTTCTTGAATCCTGTAGATTCCCTTTTGATTTTGTTTGCTGTTTCCTTTGCTGTGCAGGTTTTAGTTTGGTATTGTTCCATTTGTTTAATTTTGCTTTTGTTACTTGTGCTTTTGATGTCATACCCAAAAGGTCATTACCAAGACAATGTAAAGAAGAGCTTTTTCCTGTGTTTTCCTGTTTAACAGTTTCAAGTCTTACATTTAAACTTTTAATCTATTTTTTTGTGAATGATGTATGATAATGGTTTATTTTCATTCCTTTCATGTGGATGTACAGTTTTCAAACACCATTTATGAGGAGGCTATCCTTTTCCCATCATGTATTCAAAGTGTCTTTGTAGAACATTAGCTGAACATATATGTGTGGATTTGTTTCTGATCTCTGTAAAGTTCCATGTCTATGTGTCTGTTTTTATGCTGGTACCATACTGTTTGACTACTATACCTTTGTAATATATCTTAAAATCAGAAGATGTGATATCTTTTAGCTTTGACCTTCTTCAGATTGCATTCGCTATTCAGGGTCTTATGGTTCCACATGAATTTTAGAATTAAAAAAAAAGTGTGTGGGTGTGGGTGGGTGTTGCTAAGGATTGAACCCAGGGCCTTATATATGCTAGTCAAGTGTTTTACCATTGAGCCACAATCTCAGCCCTGTTTTTTCAATTTCTGTGAAGAATGCCATTGGAATTTTGAAAGTGATTTCATGAAATCTGTAGATTTCTTTGGATAGCATGGACTTTTAACAATTCTTCTAATCTATGAACATGGAATTTCTTTCCATTTGTCTGTCTTCTTCAGTTTTTTTTTTTTTAAATGTCTTATTGTATACAGAACATCCACCTCCTTGGTTCTTAAGTATATTTATGTTATTGTAAAGGAATCATTTTCATCTCTTCCTCAGATAATTCATTGTTAACAATCAGAAATGCAACTGGTTTTTGCATAATTTTAAATTCTGTAATTTTACTGAATTTGTTTTTATTTTTAACAGTTGTTTGGTAGACTTTTGTTAGGGTTTTCTATATATTAGATCATGTCACCTACAAACAGATAAATTCACTTCTTCCTTCCCAGTTTGGATGTCTTGTATTTCTTATCTAATTGCTCTCTCTAGGACTTCCAAGCACTTTGTTGATCAGAAGTGAAAGTAGACATCTTTGCCTTATTCCTTATCCTAGAGGAAAAGCTCTCCATGGCTCACCATTGTACTGATAATTGATTGTGGGCTTGTCATATATGGACTTTATATATTGAGGTACAATTCTTCTGTACTTAATCTATTGAGAGTTTTTATCAAGAAAGGATGTTGAATTTTGTCAAATGCTTTTTCTACATTCATTGATATGATCATATAATATTTTCCCCTCTTTCTGCTAATGTGGTATATCACATTTACTGATTTGTGTGTGTTGAACCACTGTTGATCATGGTATATGGTCCTTTTAAAGTGTTGTTGAATTAAGTTTGCTAGTATTTCATTGAGTATTTTTGCATTTACATTCATCAGGGATATTGGTCTTTAATTTTCTTTTCTTGTAGTATCGTTTTCTTTGCTAAATTTCTCTTAGAATTGTTCTTTGCTTCACCGTATATTTTTAATACATTGTGTTTCCATTTTTGTTTGTTTCAAGATGGTTTTTATTTCTATTTTGTTTTTTTCTTTGATCCATTCATTGCTCAGGAGTATGTTGTTTAATTTCCATGTATTTGAGAATTTTTAATTTTCCACCTGTCGTTACTTTCTACTTTCATACCATGATAGTCAGAAAAGATACTTAGAATTTAAATCTTCTTGGATTTTTAAGAGTTGGGGTGGAGGGGGGATCTTAAGGATTCAAACTAACCACATATTTAACTAGGTTTAGTTAAGAATTCCTCCTTCTGTCAATCATTCACATATACTTAGGAATAAATGTTTAAAACAAGGATAGAAAATTAATAATTCCAAGGGTTTTAAGGCAAACTGTTTGTCAAATGTTTAAAAAGTTTAATTAATGAGTGACTACTCCTGTGTCTCATGCTAAAATCAACCCAGAATAAGTCTAGAGAAACTTAGTGGCTACGTCAATAGTTAGACTTGGTTTAAATATTCTACTCAAGAAGGTTAGTTCAATATGTCAGATTTTAATCATAAAATGGATAGTAGGTAGCCATTAATAAGAATGAGCTTTGGAGCTATAGGTATACATAGCTCAGTGGTACAGCACATGCTTTTCATGTGCAAGGCCCTAGATTCATTTCCCAACATGAAAAATAAATAAATAAGCAAGCCAGGCACAGTGGTGCACACTGGGAATCCCAGTGACTCAGGAGGCTAAGGCAGAAGGATTACAAGTTCAAGGCCAGCCTGTGCAACTTAGTGAGACCCTGTCTCAAAATAAAAAACAAAAAAATGGCTGGAAATGTAGCTCAGCATTAAGCTCTATATGGACAAAGAAAGATGTCTGTGATGGTACCAAATAAATTTATAAAATAGAATAATGATCTCATTTGTATTTGTGTAAATATGTGCTAATATGTGCATATTATAGATGGAAAAATGTTGGAGGAAAATGTGCTAAACTAATTAACAGGCATTACTCCTTTGAGGTTGGACTATAAGAATATTTTATTCTCTAAGACTATTTTTACATAATTTAAGATTATATATTGAATTTATATTAAAAATACAATATTTAAAAATGTTTTTAAGTTTTCCTGATAAAACCAAGCAATCTGACCAGCAAAGTCTAAAGACAAATTTGAAGTTTAAAAGTTTGCCTTAATATCTTCCCTTGAATTCTATGAGAAAATCCAGGAGGAACTAAATTTATAGCCATCTCTTTGATATACGGTGTTGCCTCCATTAAAGAACAAGTCAAAGAAAAGATAATTTCAGCAGGACAGAAGTTACTGGAACCTGAACTGAAGAGCTATCTAAAAGCTCCAGCCCTTAGAGCCAGTCAGATCCTCTCATAACTAAAAGCTATGGAGATAAAGTACTAGGAAGGTGAAGCCATCTACTGAACAATAAGCTGGAACAGAAAGAACACTTGGAATGATTACTTATTCTTTTTCTTACAAATAAATCACATGCTTTTCAGTCTTGAAATTAATTATTTAAAAAGGGGGATATATTTCCTGATATAACAACAAAGGTCAATACAGTTCAGATCACAGCTCCAGTGAACAAGAATACCAGCTAATAATGAGACATATATTACCAACCTGGTCTCTTAAACCTGGAGTTTAAGTCATGGGGATATACTGTGTTAGTCAACTTTCTGTTACTGTAACAGATACCTGAGATAAGGCATCCTAAAATAAAGAAAGGTTTACTTTGGCTCATGGTTTTGGAGGTTTCAGTTCATGACTGATTGCTCCCATTGCTTTTGACCTATACAGTAAGGCAGCATCTTGGCAGAGAGTACATAGTGACACAAACTGCTCACCTCATAATGGCTGAGAGACCAGTGACTCACAGTCCCTTTCAAGGGCACACCATAATATTTTGGGAAGACTTCCAATAAGGCTCCACCTCCTAAAAGTTCCACAACCTCCCGGAGGCATATCAAGCTGGGGACCACGCCTTTAACACATAGGCCCTTGATGGACACTTTAACAAATCATAGCATACACCTTAATTAGGATAACTCATTTTCACCTCACTAATCTGAAACATCACTTATCCAGCAAATGTGATCATCAGATGCATCTGATAACCAGGAAATGAGTATTATTTTCATTCTCATCTGCATTAAGCCTTTAAGCAGCAGAGAAGACACTTAGCCTAGGGTTCAGGAGTCCTAACTGAGAAACTGTTGGAATGAGATGATGGCATGAGGAATCCATTATGAAAAGGTAGTTTTAAGTGGGAGTGAGGTGCAGTGGAGACCCCTGGTGGGCAAGACACACCTAGGTTCCACACTGGGACCTCCACTCTAGGAGACAAACTTTCTAGGGAGAAAGTGCCTTGGCTTATAAGAACCTCAGATCTCCCAAGAAGACAGGTGACATGACATGTCTAAGTCCAGCACAGGCCAGTCCCTGAGCAGGCACACAGCACTTGGGGTCATTCAAGCCTGTGGGTTAAAGGCTTGGTCCCCAGTCTGAGATGCTTTCGGGAGGTGGTGGATTCTTTAAGAGGTGGAGCCTCACTGGAACTCTTCCTATTATATTCTAGTGTGCCAAGAGTAGCAGCCCCATCTCACCTGTCTCACCCCATCTCACCTGTCTCACCAACCAGGGATGACCAACTGTCTCTGTGCCCAGGATTGAGGGATTTCCCAGGATGCAGCATTTCAGTGCTTTCAGAATAGTCCTGGGTAAACTAGGCTAGGTGGTCACCCTGAGACTCAACCAAGAAATATTGAAGAGCAGAGATACAGGACTTCTGGTTTCTGAGGCACCCCAGGGATATCTGTGGGGGATATGCAGTAATCCAGCTTGGGGAAGCTGAGGGAGTGGAAAGCCAGTCTGCCTGAACCATCTGGCTCCCTAACACATATTCCAAGGGACTGCATCCCACACAGCCCCACCTGAGTAGGAACCTCTGCTAATCCCTGAGCCTAATGTGTCCTCCCCAGGCTTTCTCAACGAAGGGTCCTGCCTCACTGGGTGCTGGACTGGTGAAGAGGATATCATCTCCATTTTACAGGGAAGCAAACTGAAGTCTCCCGAGGCTAGGTTATTTGTCCAATATCATGGTAAGTTGCTAAGCAGAGATTCAAACCCTGGGTACTTTTTATTCTCTAATAAGCCAGGAAATTTGCAAGAGTAGGGAAAGAGGGAAGAACGTGTTTAAGTTGAGGGGTAAGGAGTAATCTTTTAAAGTCTCAGGAAAGAGAGAAAGGACAATCCCAGCTGAGAACAGAGAGACCACCCAGGGAGGCCCAGGGATCAAAGTGTGCCTCAGATTTAGGATTTGGTGAGCAAAACAGTTAAGGTTGGTAATTGTAAGAGGACTCTACACAGAGTCGGGGGCAGAGCCACAACAGGTTGAAGGCTTCCAGGAGGAATTATCCTTCAGGCTGTAGGGACCCAGGAGGGTGTTCAGATAGAGACTTGGAGGATCAGAACTGAATTTCCAGAACAGTCTGGCAGCTCATTGTCTTATCACACATATCACCTGCACTGCCCTGGGCCCACCACAGGCACCATAGGTGACTGTCGGTCCCCCAATTCAAATGTAGTTCCATGAGGGTAGGACCTGCCTGTGTGGTTCCCTGTTGCAGACCTAGAACCCCAAAGAATGCCTGGAATATGAATGGGAATTCTTGAGTATTGACTTATTAAAGGGTTATTTATCCAGTCTAGGGGTGTGGGGTGCTGAACCCAGGACTATGTAAAGTTGAGCCCGAGATAAGGGTTAAGACCCCAAGGCCAGCTCTGGTGTGATTCTTGGGACCAAATTTGCCTCCTTTGCCCTGTCTGAAATACACATGTGATCCTTTCACCTAAACTGCCCTGTAATACATGATAATGCATTCATTCATGTGCACCAATGCTCCTTATATGCACTCATGCACACAGAACCTAGTTCCTGAGTTTCTGGCAGATGGGAGCTGTATGTATAAAGAATCCCAAGGAATCCTACCAGGGAAGTGAGGGTTTGAAGGAAATGTCAAGCAGACGTCGGTTCAAATACCAACCTGCATTTTGTTAATATCATAACTTTGATCAAGTTACCTCAAAGTCACTGAGCCTCTATTCCTCATCTGTAAAACAAGTATGTCACTTGGCCTCCCAGACCAACTTTTGAAGAACAGAAGGAAGTGTCTGAGATTTCTGCAGGAAGAACTGGCATGCTATGCACCCCAACTTCCCAGCACCCAGCACAGGGCCTGGCTATAAATGAACAAATGATGACACGCATGCCCTGCCTGTCAAACTATTGCCAATTTGAAGAGACCACAAAAAGGGGATCTGTGTTGAGCTGAGGGGCACTACCTCTGTGCTAGCAGGTCTCCTTTCCTAACTCCAAGGAGAATAGGCAAAGTGTTGAGCAGCAATTAAAATACTCATGGCCCTGGCCAGTTTGTGCCATTCTTGAACCAGGTCCCTCTGGAATTTGGAAAGCACAGCTTTGTGTAGGAGGCTGGTACATCAAACCCAAATAATGATTTTCCCCTTTAGTTTTCAAGAACAGCATTGATGACTGACATATGCACAGATAATAGGGTGCCTAGCCCTCCTGTTAGTTCAGGAGATGAATTTCCCCTGTCAGTACCTGATTAGTCAGAAACCAAGGTTCAGCTCATCCTGGATGGGTTCCCAATGATCCTTCTGTTTAATGGCCTTGAGAAGTCACCCAGATACCAGCCAAACCCAAACACCCTTAGAGAGAGGCAGGTTTAGGTGAAGGCTGCCAGGCTGCTCACCTTCATCAGGTTTCAGAATTTGTACCCCAACCAGAAAAACCACACCCAAAGAGCAACAGTCACCATTTCCTATCAGTAATACCTGTTAAGCACCAGACCAGTATCATAGTCCAATGAAACCACAGGTGGGAAAGTTGAATAACCTGGCCATTATCAGACTGGCAAAGATGAAGAAGTCTGATAATATTATGCTGTTAGGAGTGTGTGAAAGTTATACGCACCCCGCACTGTGGTGACTGTAAATGGGTGTGATCTGGGCAGCCAAGTAATGAATAAAAATATTAAAATTGCATATATTTTCTGACCCAGAAATTCCACTTTTAGGAATTATTCTGTAGTTACTATGGGAACACAGATACAAAGACGTAAATGTTGTCATGATCACTTAAATGAAGCATTACCAAAGACTGGAGACAATCCATGTATTCACCAGTAAGGGACTAGTTAAATAAATGATCTATATTCATATTTTGGAGTGCTACAAAGACATTCAGAAGAATGAGGTTGATCCATGTATGTTGATGTTAGATGATCTTTAAATTAATGGAAAAAGCACACAGAGTAGAACAATGTGTAGAGAAAACTTTTGCTTGAATGAAGTAAATTATCTGTGTATAAACACACACACACACACACACACAGAGAGAGAGAGAGAGAGAGAGAGAGAGAGAGAAACATCTTATCTATACAAGTTCGCAGAACGTCTCTGGAAGATTCTTTGAAAACCCAGGAACTGCGGTTTTCTTTGGGGAGGAGACTGGATGTCTGGGATAGAAGGAAACTTTACATTCCACTCACTACCCTTGTGAACAGCTAAAATATTTTAGAAAGTCTGTGAATTACTTAACAAATAAAAACACTATGATCCTAAAAATAAAGTGCACACCAAGAATGTGTGCCTTAGGCCTTTCATATTTGAAAATGTTATTCTCATATGACAAAGTATTTCACAAGCAGTGACCTCTGTACTTAAGAGTTGACAAAATCAACATCTTCAGCATCTCCAAAGATAAATTAAATGCATGCAGAGTTGTGACGAAATGCTTTAACTATCTCAGGAAGGATACAGAAGGAATTGGGAACACTCTGGACTCCAGGGGCCAAGGGAAAGACCTAGGCAGCTGGGGGTCAAGACTTTGAAAGATATACATTTTGAATTTTGGATTGTGTGCAAATATTACATATTGAAACTTAAGAAAAATTCCAAACAATCAAATTAATTTAAAGTCAAAACAATAAGAGTATAACTCCTCTCATCTGGGAGGGATAAGCAATAAGTTAAAATGTCTTCAGTGGCTTGACTCGACAGGTGAGGTCTGGACCCTGCCTTCCTGTCAGGCCCCTGTCCTCAGCACACCCTCATTCTGTGGGCTCCCAGCACATTGGACTTAAGCTCTGATGATTCATCATTTTCTCTCCACCACAGGGACTGTGCACATATTGTTCCCTTTCCCTGCTCCCTCCCTACTTGCCTATTAATCTTTATTCTCCCTTCAGACCTCAGTCATTCTCTTCTGAGAAGCTCATTCCAACCCTCTGGCAGGGCCAGATATCCTTTTACATATTCTCATGACACCTTTCCTTTATAATACCCATCTCAGTTCATATTATTTAACATCTATTCCTACTTTCAACTGAAGTTCCATGAGAATAGGAGCTGCCTTTCTGGTTCCTTGTTGTAGCCCTAGACCTGCAGAGTGCCTGACACATGAATAACAAACTCTGAGCAGTGATTTCCCCTTATAGGGTTATACATCTGGTCTGGAGTTGCAAGATACAAACCCAGGATTATGCCAAGCTGAGGACCACATCAGGGTTAGGATTCCACAGCTGGCTTTGGTGTGATCTGGCTGCTCCAATACATGTGTACATGTGCACCGAGCCTAGTTCCTGAGTTTTTGGCAGATGGAAACCAAAAGAATCCCAAGGAATCCTACCAGGGAAGCAAGGGCTCTGAAGAGATGTCAAGCAGACATTGGTTCAAATACTGACTTACTCTTTCTTAATATCATGACTTTGGACAAATTTGTTAAAGTCACTGAGCCTCTATTTCTCATCTGTAGCTCAGTGGTAGAAGCACTTGCTTAGCCATGTGTGAGGCACTGGGTTTGATCCTCAGCACCACATGAAAAAGTAAATAAATAAAATAAAGTTAAAAAAAAAATAACCACAAAACAACAACAACAAACAGTGGTGGCCATAGCCTCCTCACAGTTCAGATATGTTAGAAGAAATCAAAGTGAATGTATGAATGGCAAGCACCTAGCACAGCATACCCTATTCCCCAGTAAATAAACAATAAGTGGTCAGCAGGGGCACATACCAGTAATACCTAGAAGAATCCCAGGACTAATCAGACATAATTCATAGTCTATACCTCAGGCCACTGCAAACAGATCAGGAAATATCACTTTTACAACAAAGAAAACAGGCAAATTGCTTTTCTGACTCTTAATTGGAAATTAAACAGAATGGTACAAGGTCTACCCTCCTCTAGCACATCTGTTTCAGGGCAACTGGGACTGGGGCTGGAGTTGGGGGATCTGTTGTTTGGAGCAGAGGGCAGAAGAGGAGGGCAAGATGCCAGTTGGGGAAGTCAGGGAAGCACATGCAGTAAAGCCAGAAGACCCCCAGTGTAGGGATCTACCTTGAATATAGCCAACTTGGTTGTAAGAGCCATCATGCCTATCAGGTGACCTTAGCATGCATTCAAAACCTTATAGGATAAACAAAGTGGTTAAGATGGTCAAACTTCTCATGCTGGCCATTAACCTCTAGATTGTTTCTTGTTTTTTAACTGATGTTTGGCACATTAATAGCATTTTTTCCTTTACTCAGAAAGCCCAGATGCATTCTGGTTGGCCATGGGCCACCTTCATCTAGTTTAGCATATAAACATATTCCTCTTGATAGTGACCAAATTACATTGTTATATTTATGTAATATGTGCATGTACAAATATGTAACAGCAAATCCCATCATTATGTACAACTATAATGCACCAATAAAAAAAAGTGGGAAAAAAATTAATAAACTCCTTCCTCCTGCCTCCAGGGACAGGGATCCTGCTGTTTTGCTGCTGCCGAAAACACACTTCAGTCCATAAGTCTCAATAAATACATTCTGCAATTTTGGATTCATCTGCCTTCTTTGTTTCTCCACACCTTTTGCCTTTGGCAGTCAGTTCTTGTACAGTGGGTTTTCTCTGAAGCATCCTAGTTCTGCTTTGGCTGCATAGGCCCAAGCTGGGTGACTTTGCACAAATTCCTTCACCTCTCTAAGCTGCCATTTTCTCATTCGTAGTTGGGAATCTTTGTGGCTTGGCTGTCAATGATACAATTAAAAGGAAACAATTAAAACCCCATGTGGGTAAGAGATCTGGATAATAACCAGGAACAACTCTGGAGTGGAGGGGTGGGGGATATGGGTCCTTTTCTTTTTCACCCAAAGGAAGTCCTGATTTTAGGTCATGAGAATTCCATTTAATCTCCTTCCATTCAACAAGCATTTGGGAAGGGGTGGGGTCTGGGACAAACATTTAATAAACACTTATTTCTAGTCACACACTCCATTTGGAAGTTTGTTATTAATTTGTCTGTCCCATCGGTTCAACTCCACCTCTTCTCAGAACCTTTGCAGAGAGAGCCTTGGAAGCCATCTCTCTGGCTCTAGTGATTGGACCAAGGCAGACCACATGTTCTGGGATGGGCCAATCAGATTCTCTCTCCTGAGTTTGGAATTGAGATGAATGATCCCTCAGTTCTTCCATGTCTCTGAAAAGAGATGTGATGCCACTGAAGGCCACAGTAATTGTGGAGAAAGCTGCTCATGGGTGGCAGAAGCACCAAGGCAGCCGGAGTGTGGCTTAGGCACTACTGGTGGGGAGAGGGTGGGGGGAGCAGGCAGAGGGCTTCTGGGATCCTTGTTTAGTCATGGGGAGAAACTTGGCTTGTCTTCTATCCTTGACAGATGAGATTTCTCAACTTCTCTCTGAAGGGTTTACCCTTTCCCCTGGTACTCTTCTGTTCCATACAAATTGACTAACCTCTCTGAATCTCTTTCTCAATAAAGTGGGTGTGTCACAACAGCTACGTTGCAAGATTGTTGCAGAGTCAGTGACTGACACTCCAAAGCAGAACTAGGATGCTTCAGAGAAAACCCATTGTACAAGAACTGACTGCCAAAGGCAAAAGGTGTGGAAAAACAAAGAAGTCAGATGGATCCAAAATTGCAGAATGCATATATATATATATATATATATATATATATATATATATATATAATCAGAGTTCACCAATGCTAGTTTGAGAAACTGGTGCAACAGTGATTGGGGCCTGATAAGGCCTAGATAGGAGCCACAAACTACAGGTGAGCCCAGAATCCAGGTGGAGCATGGAACCACCAAGACTTGCTCTCTATCCAAGATTCCTACCCTTTTTGTTGCCTGCTATGTTTTAAACTGTGCCCTAAAAAGATATACTGGCATCCTAACCTGTGCTCAGAATGTGTATTATTTGGAGGCAGTGTCTTTACAGAGGTAGTCAAGTTAAAACGAGGTCATCAGGGTGGGACACAGTGTGACTGGTCCTTCTAAAAGAGGGAATTTGGCTACAAATGAGAGAATACCATGTGAAGATGAAGACAGAGATAAAGTGACTCTTCTATAAACCAAGAATGTCAGATATTCCCAGAAGTCACCAGAAGCTAGGGTGGAGGCCTGGAACAGTCTTCAGAAGGGAGCAGCCCTGCCAACACCTTCATGTAAGTGAGGCTTCCTTCAGGACTGTCAGATGGGGCTGAGGTATGGTTCAGCAGTAGAGCAGAGCACTAGCGGAGCCTATGTGAGGCCCTGGATTCCATCCCCAGCACCAAAACAAAACAAAATAGAATACATTGCCCTTCTATGACCTTTGTTTCCAGAGTAAAGGTCCTCAGGTATGTAGTTTGCCAATTGGAAAGGACTGAATCAGCTATTCAAGTTGTTTTCAAGCCCTGATTAAATCATCCGGGAAGTTTTAAAAAATAGTACTCTGGACTAATGAATTCAGTCTTTAGGGATGAGACCAAGGCCTCTGATTTTTAAAACTTCCCATGTGATTCCAGGATGCAACAAGATTGATAACCACTGGAGGTTTGCAGCTGAAGACCATTTCTGTAACTCCTTCTTGGGGGCACTTTAACAAAGCTTAAAGCCAAAGAAGTGTGTGAGGGAGGAATGTTTGAAACACTTGAGCACTTTCAGGGAGACATTTGGGGGAGGTAGACTCTTTCTGGTCTCCTTCAATTTCTACTCTACCTGGTTAGTCCTATTTCTATTGACATAGGAGAAACAGACAGGCTAAGTAATTCCATTTTCTCCCCCACCTCCTCCAGTTCCATAAGCAGTGTTTTGAAGTATGTAGCCGCATCCAAATCATTGAGAGGACTTGTTGAAACAGATCACTGAGTTCCCTCCCTGCTTCCTCATTCAGTAGGTCTGAGGTTAGGCCCAAGAGTATGAATTTCTAACAAATTCCTAGATATAACTGGTGCTAGTTCCTGGACCACATTTTTAGAACTTCAGTAGTAAGGATTTTGCAAGGCCTCAGTGAAAAGTGGGTGCCCTGGTGCTCTCAGAATCCGGGAGGCCTAGGCCCCTCCTTTCCTTTTCCAGCACTGCTAATTCCACTTCTGTAAGGCAGGGGACCACCTGTGATGCACAACTCATCTTGGAGAAGGGAAGACTGGGACAGACAGGCTCCCAGAATGAGGGCAAATGGGCAAAGAAGAAAAGAAGACAGGTTCTGCTGAGTGGGATTGAGGCAGTGTGTGTAATGGATTCTAGAGTCAGACAAACCTGTGTTCCAAATTGCACTCTGCCAGCAATAACTATGTGATCTAGGGCAAATTTATTAATTTCTTTCAGTTATAGAACTTCTGCACTAAGGATACCATAATAATACTATGCATAACTCCTGCAGAATAACAAATTTAAATAAGACAATACAGTGAAGAGCCTACCAGTTTCTAACACTTAGTGATTGCTCAATTCATTACCATTTGGGAGAATTCTTTGAAGATTCACAGAGTAGTTACTGAAGTGGTCAACTCCCCATGCCTAGGGGTGTGTAAACAGAAGCTGGAGAGATTGCAGTAATATGTTTAAGACAGGAAGATGGCATATTGGGTGAAGGAGGCTGGTTCTTCCTGCTTCAATCATGTAAGTATAGAATTGGAATGAGCCTTTGCTATGGTATAATGTTGATGTCTCCCAGAATTTGCATGCTAGAATCTGTGTCCAGTGTGACAGTAGGAAGAGATGGGATTTTGGAAAGTGATTAACTCACAAGAATTCTACCAGTGGCATATAAAAGATGCTCAAGCAAGCCCTCCTGTGAGGATGTAGAAGGCCCATCTGTGTGAAACAGGTTCTCACCACATACTGAATCTGTCTTGAGCTGGGACTTCCCAGCCTCCAGACTCATGAGCAATACATTTCCATTTTTGTTTGTTGGCTTTTGAGATCTCACTACATTGTCCAGGCTGGTCTCAAACTTCTAAGTATAAGTGGTCCTCCTGCCTCAGCCTCCCAAGTGGCTGAGATTACAGATACATCATGGTGCCTGTGATTTTATGTTGTTCATAAATTACTCAGTCTTAAGGTATTTTATTACAGCAGCCCAATAGGTTCAAAATAGCACTTGTAAATCTGAAATTCTCTTCTGGAAATGCAGCAAAACATTGAGCAACTTGAAATTCTTCCCTGTGGAATTCCAAAAGGAATTTTTCTATCATACTATTTTCCAGGCACAAACAAGGGTTATCTTTGTTGGGTGGAAATTGTTCTTTCTAAGAGACCATGGTTTATGGTAGAGTAACACCTGTGCTTCAAATCAGATCCCAAGAAAGCCAGGCATGGCAGAGGTGACTGCTCCCTTGCACAACCCTGGAAATGGGGAACTGGCTGGGTCCACCCTCTCTACAGTGGGCTGCAGGACCTAGGGTCAATGTTCAGGCCACTGGTCAGCCTGGGGACCTAGAATAGGGTTCTCCTCAGATGCCTCTGCAGTAAATATGTGTTGAACAGGAGGACAAAGGAACAAATGAGGTGACATGCTCTCCCACCATTCTTTCAGAAGGTGTTTATAGGATGCCTGAAGGTACTTGGAAGGGGAGTATAGGATGATCTAAGACAAGGTGCATACATGACTGGATACCCCAGACTACAATATGGTGTTCCTCCAAAGAATCTAATGGGCCAGTTTCTTTCCATCTTTTAGATCTTAGTGTAAGCATCATTTCTTCCAGGAAGCCTTCCCCAACCCCTCAGTACTGGGTTGAGGGGCCCAGTTCTGTGCTTTCATTGTTACCTGTTCCTCTGTATTAACACACTTATTCCACACTGTGATGATGATTCTCTGGATTAATGATTTATCCTCCTAGATCAACTGTCAGCTCTGGGAACCAGGGGCCAGTCTATCTTGGTCACCAATGAATCCCCAAGATCTAGCACAGTGCCTAGCAACTCTGGCTTTCCATGAACACCTGCTGAATGAATGAATGCTTTAGGCAAACCCCTCAACTTCTCCAAGCCTCTGGTTCCTTATAAAATAGGGACTCATAGCACCTCTTTGTAGGATAACTGTAAAGATGAGTTGAAAGCAGCTATTATAGTATCTGACACCAAGTAAGTGTGCAATGAACAGTTGTTTTTCTCTTGTAATTGCTATTAACAGTTATACAAACTCAGGAGATTCTGGTCTCTCTTTTGTTCTTCTTCTTCTCCTCCTACTCCTCCTCCTCCCCCTCCTCCTCTTCCTTCTTCTTCTCCTTCTCCTCCTCCTCCTCCTCCTCCTCCTCCTCCTCCTCCTCCTCCTCCTCCTCCTCCTCCTCCTCCTCCTTCTTCTTTTTTCCTTCAGTACTGGGGATTGAACCCAATATCCCTAGTCCTTTTAAAAGATTTATTCTTGAGATAGGGTCTTAATAATTTGCAAGGCTGGGCTTTAACTTGGGATCTTTCTTCCTGAGTTGCTGGAATTATAGGCATGAGCCACCATACCCAGCCTAGCTCTTCTTATCTTTGGTTTTGTTTTAAGTGATCTTTCTAAAATACACATCTAGCTGTGTCTCCCTTGGCTCTGAAAAACCTCAATAATTTGTTCCTAACTTTCTTTTTAGTCCCCGTCTCCCATGTTTCCCCCTCACCCCCAATTCCACTTGCACCAAACTACTGACCACTCTGTAATGCACATTCCCCCTCAACCTCAACTCAGATCACCCCCTCCTCTTTCTTCAGACCCTGTCTGTCTTCAAGACACCTCTTAATGTCATCTCCTGTCAGGCTCACAAGGCTTCCTCAGCACAGTGTACAGCCTGCCTTGTACTTATGAGAATTGAGTGACAGCCCATCTCCCCTGCTAGAAGGGACAGTAGGTACCACCCAGTGCTCAGGTCTGCAACACCAGCAAGCAGCAGTCTGTGACGTGGGAGATAGCTCATTCAAGCAAGAACTATTAAACTGAATTGACCATCTATCTGACCTAAAGAAACAAGTTCCAGATCAAGAATACCTGAAATCTTACCCTCAAGTATGTCATCGAAAAGTTGGTTGATGGGGAAAGGAAAGAGAAGGTCTCGTGTCCCACTTTTAGGAACTGGCTTCTGAAAGGCTTCTGTCCAGCCCCATAGTAAACCTGGGGTAATGACCTTAGCTTACTACAGAAGATCAGACAGTCAGAGGAACTTCATGTTAGCTCCCCTTACCAGTACCTGGCAATAAGGGACCTATATCTCCACCCTCCTCTGGCACTGGTGTAAGGGTCTATTAGGGGAACTATTCCAACATCTTCCACCCAAGATCCAAGACCTTCCCAAGCTCCATTCCATGTCAAATGACTCCTTAGACTGAATGTGAAGACACTGATACGAGTCACTGAGAATACAGGCATGCACCACCATACCCAGTCCTTTAGATCTTAAAACTAGAGAATAATCTTTGCTGAATGCTCTGCCTTCAGAACCCAGTGGGGTGGGGTCACAACCCCTGAAGCTTTGTTGTGTAACCCTGTGTTCCCCAAGGCTCTGGGCAGTCACTCTCTGGCCTCTTGAAACCAAAGCAATGTCCCTTCCCACCCTTTCAAACTGAGAAGGCAGCCCTAATGATCTCTGAATCTCTTTTGGTTATTCCTCTCCTATCTGAAAGCACAGTGCAGGTTTAAGCTGAATCACTATATGGTTCTGTCCCATAGGATCTAAGAAGTCCACATTCTTCCTTCATTTTTTTTTTCCTGTCTCCATCCCTTCAGTTCAAACTGAAAGTATATCCGTTGGGGTAGTTGATTACCCTCTAGGTTCACACCCACACTAATCTTATCCAACACTATTGCCACACCCTTGGTGTTCTCTTCTGTACATGGTTTTTAATTTTTTTGCGATATGAACAGTTGAGAATTTTCCAAACCTTTAAGTTCTGGTTTCTTTTTAGTTTAACAATTTCTCCCTTCCCCCCTAACTTCTTTCCTTCCTTCTTAAATTCTGCTATGAGCCATCAGGAGGAACCAAGCCTCTCCTTTAACATTTCGCTTAAATATCTCTCTCTGATGAATATCCAATTTCATCTCTTGCAAATTTCTCCTTCCACAAAATATCAGAACATAGGCTGGGAGTGTGGCACAGTGATAGGATGCTCACCTAGCCTGTGCGAAGCCCTGGGTTCAATCCTCAGCACCACATATAAATAAAGGTATTGTGTGCAACTACAACTTTAAATTTTTTAAAAAAAAATCAGAACACAAAAAACTATTAGCATAGTTCCTTACCATATTATAAGAAAAATTGTCTTTTCTCCATTGTCCATTCCCCTTGTTTCTGTGTGAGCCCTCATCAGAATTGCTCTTAGCATCCAAATTATTAGCATGCCCCTCAAAACTCCACCAGCCTCTATCCATTATCCAGTTCTAAAATCACTTTCAGAGTGTTCAGTATTTATTACAGCAATGCCTTGCTTCTCAGTACCAGTTTCTGTCTAGAGCAAAATACCAAAAAGTAAGTGAATTAAAAACCAGATATTTATTTCTCAGTTTTGGAAGAAGTACAAGATCAAGGTGCTGACAGATTTAGTTTTAAGCAAGGGCTCTCCTGGCTTACTAAACTGCTTACTATGTTTTCACAGGGCAAAGGGAGAGAGCTTTGATCTCTCTTCCTCTTAATTATAAGGACACTCATCCAATAAGAGGGGCTCTGATCTCATGATCTAATCTAAACCAATTACTCCCCAAACGCCCCACCTTCAAATACCATCACATTAGAGGCTAAGGCTTCAATCTATGCATTTTGAGAGAAAACATTCAGTCCAAAAAAATGTCATAGAGGAAAGATTTAAAACACAGGGTTTTTGTGTTTGTGGGTATGGTATAACACAAATCTCAGTATAAATGATGAATGTCAATTTTCTGGAAGAAGGCTGTGACAGAGGTTGAGGAAGCAGAGGAACTGTGAGAGGGAAGAGGCCCACTCTGCACCGTTAAGGCTGGGCCACAGCACAGGCCTCCTTCAGGCAGGTACACATTCATTCAGCATCTGTTAGGGATAGTTATGGCTAGCACTGGGCAAGTGCTAGGGACTCAGAACTGTGCAGGAGACAGTCAATGAATAATTGCATTTTTACTTGTCTACCAGATATTACGTGTGCTATTTGGTCTGCGACACCCTACAGTTTCCCTGTCCCACTTCCCTGGCTGTTCCTATCCATTGTTTGGTCTGGGTAGGTGTGACTCCCTTTGGAGCAACTGTTTCCCCAAGCCTGGGTTCTGAGCCTATAGGCTCCTACAATGTGGAGTCTCCTGCCTCAGGAGCCTTGCCACACCCAGGATGGCACTCTTGTTTGACTGTCAGTATAAGCACCTAAGCTTCCTGAGGACAAAACTGTGAACCATGGTGTCCCCAGTATCCACTGTGGCCTGCTTCTTTCAGGAGAAAGTATAATTAGTGAGTGAGTGAATGAATGACTGGTCCCTGAACATCAAAGGCATCTGTACACATGAGTACCAATGGTGGTTGGAATCATATGCTTGGGGCTTACAAAACAATAGAGAAGTTCACTGCATATTCAAACACATATTCATCTGCAGACTAACAACCAGCTATTTCTTGTTCCACTGCTGAGAGAGGAACATACCCCATCATAGTCTTTTTGCTTTCCAAGATTTGCAACTTTCAAAGCTGGGCTCTAGCCAGAAGTATAAAGAGCAACAGTGCTAGATGGCTAGGTTTGAATTTTGGCTTCACCATTGATTAGGTGGTCACCTTGTGCACATAGCCTTTCTGTGCCTCATCTTTCCTCACCTGTGAAACATTTTATAAGGTTGTCCTGAGGATTAAATGATAGGAACCTTGTAAAGTTGGAGAGATTGTGAACACACAAGTGCTGTACCTTACTATAAGTCCTCTCACCTCCTGCGGCCCTGCTCTGGTCCCATATAAATCTCAGTTGACTAATATGTAAAATGGAAATGATGATAATGATTGAATGAATGAGAAAGTAAAATTGCATTACAATCTGCATTACAATTTGTGTCCACCGAGTTTGTGGGACAGTGGGCCAAATCATGTGGGGATTCTAGAGCTAGCCATCCAGAGCAGTGTCGCATGGTGAGAACCTTCTCTGTCCAAGAAATTCAGGAACCACTGCCCAATTCAAACCCGCTAAACGCTTTTCTTTCAGAACCAGGCTGCTGTGGGTTGTCTGAATGGTCAGAACACTCTGATGACCCAGGAAGTCCATGGAAGGATGGAGGGATACCTATAGTAGGAGGTGGGGTGCGTGAGCCTTTGGAAACTGTAGTCCGGAGTCTGGTTATTCCAGGAAAAATGAAATAAAACATGTCGCAGAGGAGGCAACCTCCGCGCGGGGAGCCGGTTATCTCCCAGCCGGCTTCCGGCTCCGATAACTGCTGGCCAGGCTCGTCGGGCGGGGTGAGCGCCCCGAAGTGGCCCGGCCGAGGGAGCCTCTGCTCCGTCCCCGGCGCTTCGGCCGCGATCGGTGCCGGGACTCAGGCTGCGCGTCCAGCCGGGTGAAGAAGTGGAGCGGGGCCTGCCAGCCGGCTCGCCGCGCGCCCTCCACCGGACAAAGTGGCCCAAGGCAGCCGCGAGACCCCAGAGCCCGCCCGCCCCGTCCCGCCCCGCGCTGCCCCGCGCTTACTCTGCAGACAGTGGGCTGCGACCAGGCAGAGGGCAAAGAGTCCCAGGGAGATGCTTCGGGTCTTCCTCCACCCGCACCGCAGAGGCCTCATGAGCAAGCCCCGGGCAGCACAGGCCCGGCATGGGCGTCCGGAGTGGCGGGGCGCAGCGCAGGGCCCGCCGGTGTGTTTTCCGCACTGACGCGCGCCGCTGCAGCTCCTCCCGCAGCCTTCCCTCCTGCTGTAGCTCCAGCAGGTTTTCCAGGACCAGATGCAGATGAGCTGGTTGTACTCTGGTTGAACCAGTTCCCAAGGAGGAGGGAGGGGAAAGAGAGAGGGAGAGGAGGGAGGGAGAAGAGGAAGAGGAGGAGGAGGAGGGAGGGAGGAGAAGGGGGAGGAGGAGGAGGAGGAAGGGCAAGAGCAATAAGAAGGCACACACTCAGAGGTAAATAATGGCGAATAATGAGCTGTCTTCTGACGTACCGACGCCACTTTACGGGTATTAATATCCAGCTAAGATGCTGGTGGATGGAAGGAGGGCAAGTACTAGCTGTTGCCTAAGGACCCAAAGGGACCAACTGATGGCTCCGTGGGAAAAGGAAAGGCTTTTAGGAAAGTGAAATGCCAAGCTGGGGAGAGAGGGATACAGGAAGACTCAGGCTGTTCTGGGTGGTAATGATCTCTGTCCTCCATCCGTGTATCCATCCATTTATTCAGGAAATATTCACTGAGCACCTACTTATTTCACTGGGGCTGGTACATGTGGCCATTCTAGTCATTCAGAAAACATGGAATGAAGCTAAGCATGATGCTAAGTCCCAGAGATATAACAGGACAGATATGGGCACTTTTTTTTAGAAATCCTACCAAAGAATGGGGATTGGAAAAAAAAAAAAAAAAAAGCAACTGTATATGTGGATATGTTACTACGACAAAGAAAACCCAACTAAATTCCAGGAAGGATCTGTGTGTGGAAGGAGAGGGTGGATATTGGTCCAAACTAGTCATGAAATTCTATTCTACTTTGTTAAAACTAGATTTCCCAGCCTCCCTTGCATCTAGAGGTTAGCAGTATGAGCCAATACTGACTGGTGATATTTAAGGGGAAATATTCTTGAGGCATTTCTGGAAGAGGTTTTGCTTTCCTGAAAAAAGGGACAGATAAGGCTGGGACTGCCCCTGCTTTGAAAATATTCCTTCTCTTTAGATCTGTGGCATGTTTCTTGCTTCTATAAAGTTACATGAATGAGGACAAACATTTTCAATGCTAAGTAAGAATGGTAGAACAGAAAGAAAGACCAGAACACTGTGGTACTATCACGTACTTTCCTATATCCTTTTTGTTTTTAAGAGGTACCTTGCTCATTCCATGTGCTCCTGGTGAGGCCAACAGTAGTGATCCCTGCTGATTGCCCTACAGTGGACTTGTTATAAAAGTGTCCTCTTCACCAAGCAAAGTATTTGGTTTCATGATGGGCGGAAGGAGACATCAGAAACCTCTCTGCGAGTAATATGAGGCCACTGCTGGGATTGCTGAAACCAAGGGGGCTTGAACCTGGGGATACTGGTGAAAAACCAGCCTCTACTCAGAGCAAAGCCTGTCCAAGGAAGGGACATGACCTTTGTCCTTGGAAAGACCACAGACCACCCTGCTAAGTTGTTTATCTACAAATGAGATCTGCTGCGACAGGTGTCCCTGACTCAGTCAGGCTAGGTGGGGACCCATAGCAACCCCCTAGTAGCCACCAATCAGCATGAGACTGGGAAATACCTGGGATGCCAGATGACCCTCCTAGTAGTTTACGGTGTTAGGAAACCATGTAGTTCAGCATGAACACCCCTCTTGGCTTAAACCAATCAGTTCAAATGAATCCCCCTCTTGTACTAACCAATCACCCCTACCCAACTTGTTCCCACCAGTGAATGTGCTAATCATGTTTTAGAGTTGTTGTTTGATTTTCCCACTGTGTGTGATGATTTGCTAAGAGATGCTATGATGTATGTGAAGTCCCTGCCTTCTCCAAAGAATGTATAAAACTGCTGCAAACCCTGGGCTCTGGGCCTCTCAGCGTCACCAGTTGCGGTGTGCGCGTGGAGGACCAAGCTAGCTCACAATAAACACCTCTTTGCTTCTTACATCGATCTTGGGTCTCTGGTGGTCTTTTGGGGGTCCCGAATTCGAGCATAACACTGGCAGGCCATGCCTGTCATGTGAAGGGGCCCTGGATGAGACAAACTAAACTGGGAGCCAAGCAGAGATATAGAGCTCAAATGACATAGTTTTAAATCTGGGATCTACATTCTTGGGTTTGCCAGTTATCCGCAGATAAATGCTGTCTTTTGCCTCAGCAAATTCAAGTTGGAATTCTATGATATAAAATTGATGTATCAAAGGATACAAAATTACAGTTAGGAAGAATAAGTTCAAGAGGTCTATTGTACAACACAGTGACTATAGTTAATGGTGATTCTGTTACTGCTGTTTACAGGTGATGAGTCCTTGCTTCCCCAATGCTGAAGTGTAACACCAAAGAAGCACGCTGAGGCAAGTTTAGAGAGGAAAGTTGAAGCTTTATTAAGGAAAGCAGAAAAGACTTCTCCCTTGAGGAAGAAGGGGACCCAAGAGGTGCAATCTGTGGAAGGGCAAGATCTTCCCTCTTTTATAGCTAAGGTCTACTTTCAGCTTTCCCGCATTGCTGTCCTTTGTTCTGTTATCTTGCTTGCTGTCCTTTGTTCTGTTATCTTGCAGTGATGGAATGTAGGTGGGAAGGCCCAAAGGGTGGGGGACAGGTGGGCCATAGGAGTAATCTGGGCAGGAAGGGCTTTTGGATTAGCATCTCCTTGTTTGCTGGGAGCTGTTTCATTAACATTTCCTTGGGATGGGCTCCATCATCATCTTACTCAATGTTAGACCCGATTTACCTAATTACACTAACTACTTATCTTTAAATCTGGCTTCAATTCTTGAGAAATGTTAAAAGTTGTCACCACAAAAATGATACCAAGGGCTGAAAAAGTAGCTCAATGATAGGGAGCTTACACAACATATGTGAAGCCTGAGTTTGCTCCTCATCACTACAAAAAACAAACATCAACAACAATAAATCTACGTGAGATAATGCATATTTTAATCAGCCAGATTTAACCATATCACAACATATATATATACTTCAAAACATTATATTGTGGGGAAAGGAAGAATATATGGTGCATGGGAGAGGAATCTAAATTTTTGTGGTCAAAGGACCAACCATGACATTGTATTTTCTGAAAAACGTTTGCCAGAAACTCTCCCACACCACAAGTGCTCATCGCAGAGTGAGTCTGTTACTTCAGTAGCATCCTTGGATCCATATTCCTTATCCTTGGATTTGGATGGCCATGTATTGTGATGAAAGTGAGGTGCTGTGACTTCTGAGGCCATCCTTGCCTGGTTCTTTTGGGACACTTGTTCCTGGCATGTTGCTACCATGCCACAAGGAAAGCCACAGAGATCATAGAGAGACCCTTGTTGAAAGAAACTGAGACTCTGGCCCCATCTGAACCTCCACCAATGAGCAGCCATAATGAGGGACTTGAAAGTGGGTCACTGTGTCTGGAGAACACTCATCATAAAGCTGGGCTATTAGGATTTCTTGAGAATTGAAAAATCATTTGAGGACTCATCCAAAATGGCAAAAATGGGAACTTCTGGAAGCTGAGCAGAGTTGTCCCTGTCAAACCTTCCCAAACTGCAGAATTATGAGAAAAATGAATGATTTTGTTATTTCAAATCACTGTGTTTGGGGAATGTTGGTCATGTAGCTAGGCAATTAGGATTTCCTGAGACCTGAAAGTTATTTGATGACTCATCAAAATGAAATGAAGGGAAAGAGAGAGGGAAAGAGAGAGAAAAGGAAAGAGAGAGGGTGAGAGAGATTTAATTAAATTGTGAGTTTCTTGGAGCTAGAGACTGTGAGCCATTCATCTTAGGAGCTAGCACATTGCTGGTACAAGGAAAGATTGGATAAATGTTTGATGGATAAACAAATAATTGCAAGTGCTTCCTGAAGCCCTCCTACATGGAATAAGGAAAACAGAAGTGTCAAAACCACTTGTTTGACATTCTCAATTAGTTAGATGGAGTCAGATTTTCTGGGAGTGGGGGCAAAACATGAGTGATTTTAGAAAGCTCCCTGAGTGATTTCATTGGCAGTTACACAGGAAAGTGACTGCTCTGGACTGGATGCTTGTCACAGTTATGTGCCATGACTCCTAGGCCCAAGATATTAGATGTTTTCTTTAGTATAAAATTTCAAAGAAGGGAGGAGGGAGACAGCATGCGATTATTTAAAATGTAATTATCTTTATTATATTATTTATTACAAATATATAGTATAGATATAATTATTTATATTAATTTATTATATTCATTCAACACATATGAACTGTCTACAAGGTTCCAGGCATGCAGTAGGTGGTTTGAGGCATAGGGGGATGAATGGGGAGGACAAGCTACAAAAATATTAAGACTAAGGTCTGTATACTGGTACTGAGGATGCCTGTTTTTGCTAAAAGGACATAACTCAGAATTCCCACTGAGTATGAAATATTGGCTGCTTCTTTGCAATCTTTGGTATACTTCACAGCTCTCAGGTGTTTGGTAACTCTTATCATCAGGCAACCACTTTGGAAAAACAACTAGTGTTTATTTTCTCAAAACCTTACAAGCCATCCATCTTTCACTTCCAAGTAAAGTAAATGGTGTGTGTACCTGTGGTGATATAGCTTCATGACAGCCACATATACTCAGGCATTTCTCATTTTTGAAGAAAGTCTTGCTTTTAAATATGCTCTTCCATTGTTTCCATAAGTACATTGGAATTTGTAAGACCATATATCCTGCAAAACTGACCATAATATTCAGATACCTGCAAATTCTTACTTCTTTTGTCTTTCTTGAAAATATGCTTATTTATTATAGGATATATGTTATGGTAATAGTTGGGTGGCTGAACTGGGAAGGGATTGTATTGTATGTTACAATATGGAAAGTCTCTATGAATTTTATCAAGGTTGGTTTCTTTGAGCTGGGCTTCTGTGGTACCATATAGTACTCTAAGACTCTGTAAGATGGGCTGGTTTGGGTTCCTGATGTTACTCTGGGACCACATGGAGACCAAGCTCACTAAATGGAAGAACCATAAAGGGCTGTCTTTTTAGCCTTTGAACTCTTAGGTCAAAACTGCCCATACCATGTTGCCTGTTTTTAGCCTTTTAAGCCAGAAGCAGTGATTAATATGCACAAGGTTTAGTTCCCCTATTAGATTACTGGTACCTTAATGAGTTTCAACATTAGACTCTATTTGAAATATCCCTGAACTTAAAACCAGTTATGGACTGGGCACAATAGCACATGCCTGTAATCCCAGTGACTAGGGAAGCTGAGGCAGGAGGATCCCAAGTTTGAGGCCATTCTTGGCAGTTTAGTGAGACCCTATCTCAAAATAAAATGAATAAATAAAAAGGGGCTGGGGTGGAGTTCAGTGATAGAGCACCCTTGAGTTAAATCCCCATTAGCACAAACAACAAACAAACAAACCCCCTTGCTATGGTACTATTAGCTTTGTGATTGTGAGCAAATTTCTTTACCTCCAAACTACAGTTACATCATCTGTGAAATGACTGTAACCACACTATTTCGCAAGGTTGTAGTGAAGATGAAGGTAGAACATTGAAAATGGAGAGCTGGTACCGTCCTAAATACCTTATCTGCAATAATCGTTTAATCATCTACAGTTGATCCACTCTGGGGAGACTCGGGATCCAGACCCACCCTTTATTACTCAGGAGGACCAGGGAAGCCATTTCACATGGCCATGCCTCATTTTCCTCATCTAACAATGGGAGCAGTAATTTGTGTTCATTGCTTCCTATCTGAGCCACTTGCCAGTTTATTTAATCACTGCAGGTTGGGCCAGAGTCAGTCAATACTGGGTGCTCATATCCCACTGTGACGGTTGAATTTATGCATCAACTTGCCTAGGCTAAGGCACCCAGTTGTTTGGTCAAACACCAATCTAGATGTTGCTGTGAAGGTACATGTAAATGTGATTAACATTTACTATCAGTTGACTTTCAGTGAAGCAGATTACCTTCCATAATATGAGTGTGTCTCACCTCCACTGTTTGAAATTCTAGGAATAAAGACTGAGTTTTCCCGAAGAAGCAATTCTCCTGCAAGAATATAGCAAAGAAACCTGCATGAGTATCCAGCGTGCAGACGCAGACTGCAGCGTCCACCATCGGCTCTCACCTGACTGATTTCCAGCCAGCTTGTCTACCCCACAGATTTCAAAGTTGCCAGCCCCCACAACCACAGGGACCAACTCCTTAAAAATAAATCTCTCATTCTCACTCCCTCCCACCATTTCTCCTTCACTCTTCACACCTGCCCCTGTGCTGCCTCTGCCAGAGGCTTTTCTAGCTCCTCCAGCATCTGTGTCTGGTGGAACCTGTGGTGGTGACTCTGCCATCTCAACCCCTGTTGGCCCCAGAAGAATTGGGGAGCCTTCTCTTCAACCACGGCTGCTCCTAACCAGGCTCCCCCTTCTGGTTTTTCACAGCCCCACTGCCTTTGAAGCCCACACTTTTGGACAATACCAGCCCCTCCTTGTTCTTAGGGGTACCATCCTGCATCCTCCAACCCCCATCCCATGCATTTTGAGCATTATGTCATCTTCCTCAGTTTTCTCTTAAACTCTTTGCCACATCACCATCTTTGCTGGCTCTAGCTGATGGCCCCTCCAGACAACACAGGCAGAAAAGTGCAATAAACATGAGCCTACAATGTGAGAAGTAACAAATGTCAAAAAGCATGAAAACAAACAAATCATAAACACAGAAGTTACATAATTATAAAGCAAGCACCTATGTCCAGGTAAAAAATCAGATTTTTTTTTTTATATTGCTGTCTCTACAGAGGTTGCCTGTTTCATACAAATGGAATAATGTTTTTGTGATTTTTAAAAATTTGATGTTTGCATATGTGATTTGCCGCAGTCTGGCTGGGCACAATTCAGGAGCCACTTGTCAAAAGAAACGAACTTTATTTTTAGAATCACACACGCCAAACAAAACAGCTCCTCAGGAAAAACTTTCAGAGCCCAACTGCCACGACCGGCTTCCCACAAGCCTCTCAACCTCCCACACTCCTCCTCCTCTTGAGGCTGATTGGCTGGGCTGCATGGGCGGAGCCAAAAAAGTCCCCCAATGAGCAGCTCCATGGTCTGAAAGGGTGGGGAAACAGCCCAATGAGCATCACTGCAGAGGAGCCAATCAGTTGGCAGCTAGAAGTTTGCTAGGGCTGCTGTGAGCCAATCATCAGCAGGTAGTATGTTTAATATAGCCTGTGAACTAAGAGCAATTTTTAAAGTTATTAAGTTGTAATAAAAAAGAGTATAAGATTATGTGTGACCCAAAAGCCTAAAATGTTCACTATTTATTTCTTCATGGTAAAAGCTTTCCAACCCTCCTTCTATGTGAATATACCAACAATTTACTTATCTGTTACCTTCTTAATGGGAGTTTTAGTGGTCTGCCGGGTTTCTGCTCTCTCGACTAATAGGCTCAGGGGTCACTCCAGATAAACTGGGCTGACTGGGCTGCACGAAATAACCACACAAGAGACACAATACTGTTTTCTTTGGGGTCGCTGTGACTGCTCCTCTGACCTTAAGGGTCTATAGAAAGAGAGCAAGAGCACGCACTGACCCTTCTTATTGAGAAGAAGTTATTTAAATGAGGCAAGGGGTCAGGTTTCAGGGGGCTGAGTCTATCTTCATGATGTCCACTGTCAGCAGGTTGACTGACATCTGGGTAGGTTACACCCAAAGGCACAGTAAGAGAAGGGGACACACACAAGGCACTTCCATGGAAGATTCTATCCTAAACAGGGCAAGGGGTTATATTACAAAGGAGCAGGTGAGCATAGTTTCACCCATGGGGCTGTAGCAAGACACACTCATGCATGAGACACCCAAGAAGGGTGGGGAAAGCTCTGCCACACTTCTGCGACTGAGTGCCTCAGCACCCAGCCGGGGAATATAACTCAGTAACGTGTAAGGTTGGTCTCCCACATGGTCTGAAGTTTTTTGGCTGCTGAGGAATATTGCTATGAACATTCTTTTAAAAATTAAAAAAAAAAATTGGTATTGAGGATTGAACCCAGGATGCTTAACCACTGAGCCACATCTCCAGTCATTTTTATTTTGAGGCAGGATCTCACTTAGTTGCTTAGGGCCTTGCTGAGTTGCTGAGATTGGCTTTGAATTTGTGATCCTCCTGCCTCAGCCTCCCAAAATGCAGGGATTACAGGAGTGTACCACTATTGCTGGCTATGAACATTCTTGTATTTAAAAAAAATTTTTTTTAGTTGTAGTTGGACACAATATCTTTATTTTTATTTATTTATTTTTATGTGGTGCTGAGGATCAAACCTAGGGCAAGTGCTAGGCAAGTGCTCTACCACTGAGCTACAACCCCAGCCCTCTTGTATTATTTTTTAATTTTTAAATTTGTTTTAATTAGTTATATATGACAGTAGAATGCATTTATGCATTTTGATATATCATACATAGATGGGATATAATTTCTCATTTTTCTTTGTGTACATGTTATAGAATCATATTGGTCATGCAGTAAGAAATATACATAAAATGATAATGTCTCTTTCATTCTACTACCCTTCCCATCCCACATCTCCTCTCCTCGCCTCCCACTTCACTCTACCTAATCTAAGGTATTCTTAGATTCTTATTCTTACTATTCTTCTCTAGTGCCCCTGGCCCACTGTGAATTAGCATCCGCATATTAGAGAAAACATTCAGCTTTTGGTTTTTTGGGACTGGCTTATTTTGCTTAGCATGATATTTTCCAACTCCATCCATTTACTGGCAAGTGCCATATTCATTAGTCTTTAGAGCTGAGTAATATTCATTGAAGTGATATATACATACATATCACATTTTCTTTATCCATTAATCTATTGAAGAACACCTAGGTTGGTTCTACAGTTTAGCTATTGTGAATTGAGCTGCTATAAGCTTTGACATAGCTGCATTACTATAGTATGTTGATTTTAAGTCCTTTGGGTATAAATTGAGGAATGGGATAGCTGGATCAAATTGTGGTTCCATTGCAAGTTTTTGGTGGAAACTCCATACTGTTTTTCATAGTGGTTGTACCAATTTGCAGTTCCACCAGCAATGTATGAGTATACCTTTTCCCCCACATCCTCGCCAACACTTATTTTTGCCTGTATTCTTGATGATTGCCATTCTGACAGGAGTGAGATGAAATGTTAGTGTAGTTTTGATTTGTATTTCTCTAATTGCTAGAGATGTTGAACACTTTTTCATATATTTGTTGATTTGTGATTTATATTTCTTCTTCTGTGAAGTGTCTGTTCAGTTCCTTAGCCCATTTATTAATTGGGTTATTTGTTTTTTGGTGTTAAGGTTTTTGAGTGCTTTATATATCCTAGAGATTAGTGTTCTAGCTGATGTGCATGTGATAAAAATTTGCTCCAAATCTGTAGGCTGTCTCCTCACATTATTGATTGTTTCCTTTGCTGAGAAGAAGCTTTTTAATTTGAATTTATTGATTCTTGATTTTACTTTTTGTGCTTTAGGAGTCTTGTTAAGAAAGTCAGATCCTAGGATGACATAGTGAAGCTTTGGACCTACTTTTTTTTCTATTAGGCTCAGGGTCTCTGTTCTAGTGCCTAAGTCTTTGATCCACTTTGAGTTGATTTTTGTGCAGGGTGATAGGTAGAGGTTTAATTTCATTTTGCTACATATAGATTTCCAGTTTTGCCAGCATCATTTGTTGAATAGGCTATCTTTTCTCTCATGAATATTTTTGGCACCTTTGTCTAGTATGACATAACCGTATTTATGTAGTTTTGTCTCTATGTCCTTTATTCTGTATCATTGGGCTACAAGTCTTTTTTTTGGTGCCAATACCATGTTGTTTTTGTTACTATAGCTCTGTAGTATAGTTTAAGTTCTGGTATTGTGATGCTTCCTGCTTCACTTTTCTTGCTAAGGATTGCTTTAGTTATTCTGGGTCTCTTAATTTTTCCAAATAAATTTTATGATTACTTTTTCTATTTCAGTGAAGAATGTCATTGGGATTTTAATAGGAACTGCATTAAATTTGTATAATGCTTTTAGTAGTATGGTAATTTTGACAATATTAAATCTGCCTATCCAGGAGCATGGGAGATCTTTCCATCTTCTGAGGTTTTCATCAATTTCTTTCTTTAATGTTCTGTAGTTTTCATTGTAGAGGTCTTTTACGTCTTTTGTTAGATTGATTCCCAAATATTTTTTTTGAATGGGATAGTTTTCCTAATTTATCTTTCAGTAGATTCATTGCTGATATATAGGAATGAATTCGATTTATGGATATTGATTTTATATCCTGAAAAAAAATAAATATATATATAAATTTTTTTCTTGTTAAGGAAGTCAGATCCTAGGATGACATACTGAAGATTTGGGCCTACTTTTTTTTTTTCCTATTACTTATTAGGCACAGTATCTCTGTTCTAATGCCTAAGTCTTTGATCCACTTTGAGTTGATTTTTGTGCAGGGTGATAGATAGAGGTTTAATTTCATTTTGCTACATATGCATTTCCAGTTTTTCCAGTACCATTTGTTGAACAGGCTATCTTTTCTCTAGTGAATGTTTATATATATATATATCTCCTGCTGAATTCATTTATTAGTTCTAGAAGTTTTCTGATGGAAGAATTTTTTTGGAATCATGTCATCAGCAAATAGTGATGATTTGAATTCTTCTTTACCTATTTGTATCCCTTTAATTTATTTCTTCTAATTGCTCTGGCTAGAGTTTCAAGGATGTTGTTGAATAGAAGTGGTGAAAGAGGACATCCTTGTCTTGTTTCAGTTTTTAGAGAAAATTCTTTCAGTTTTTCTCCATTTAGAATGATGCTGGCCTTGGGTTTAGCATATATAGCTTTTACAATGTTGAGGTATGTTCCTACTCTCCCTAGTTTTTCTAATGTTTTGAACATGAAGGGTGTGCTGTATTTTGTCAAATGCTTTTTCTGCATCTATTGAGATCATCATATAATTCTTGTTTTTAAGTATATTCTATTAATATGATGAATTATGTTTATTAATTTTCATATGTTGAACCAACCCTGCATCTCTGGGATGAACCACACTTGATTCTGATGCACTGTCTTTTTAATATGTTTTTGTATTTGATTTGCCAGAATTTTATTGAGTATTTTTGCATCTGTGTTCATTAGGGATCTTGGTCTTAAGTTTTCTTTTCTTGATGTGTCTTTATCTGGTTTTGGTATCAGGGTGATACTAGCTTCATAGAATGAGTCTGGAAGGGTTCCCTCCTTTTCTATTTCATGGAATACTTTGAGGAGTATTGGTGTTAATTTCTTCTTTGAAAGCCTTGTAGAACTCAGATGAGTATCCATCTGGTCCTGGGCTTTTCTTAGTTGGTAGGCTTTTAATGGTGTTTTCTATTTCATTACTTGAAATTGATCTGTTTAAATAATGTGTGACTTCCTCATTGCCTAGGTCATATGTCTCTAGAAATTTCTTAATGTCTTTGATATTTTCTATTTTATTGGAGTATAAATTTTCAAAATAGTTTCTAATTATCTTCTGTATTTCAGACATCTGTTGTGATATTTCTTTCTTCATCTTGTATTTAGTAATTTGAGTTTTCTCTTCATTAGTGTGGCCAGGGGTTTATTAATTTTATTTTTTCAAAGAACCAACTTTTGTCAATTTTTTTCGATTGTTTCTTTTTTTTTTATTTCATTGATTTCAGCTCTGGTTTTAATTATTTCCTGTCTTCTACTCCTTTTGGTGTTGATTTGTTCTTCTTTTTCTAGGGCTTTGAGATATAGTGCTAGATCATTTATTTGTTGACTGTTTATTTTTTTGATGAATGTGCTCAATGCAATAAACTTTCCTCTTAGAACTGCCTTCATAGTGCCCCAGAGATTTTGATATGTTGTATCAGTGTTCTCATTTACTTCTAAGAATTTTTAAAATTTCATCCTTGATTTCTTCTACTATCCATTCATCATTCAATAGTGTGTTATTTAGTCTCTATTTGTTACACTGCTTCTACTTTTTATTTTATCATTGATTTCTAATTTTATTCCATTGTGATCTGACAGAATGTAGGGTATTTTTTTTTTTTTTTGTATTTACTAAGAGTTGCTTTGTGGCATAAGATATGATCTATTTTAGAGAAGGAGCTAAGGGCTGCTGAAAGAAAGTATATTTGCTCATTGATGGATAAAATATTCTAAATATGTCTGTTAAGTCTAAGTTATTGATTGCATTATTTAGTTCCATAGTTTCTTTATTTAATTTTTGTTTGGAAGATCATCTGTCCAGTAGTGAGAGAGGTGTGTTAAAGGAACCCAATATTATTGTGTTGTGGTCTATTTGACTCTTTTTTTTTTCTTCTCTATTTGATTCTTGAAATTGAGAAGGATTTGTTTGATGCACATAGATGCTCCATTGTTTGGGGAATAAATATTTGTAATTGTTATGTCTTGCTTATGTATACTTCCCTTAAGAAGTATGAAATGTCTTTTTTTGTCTCTTCTGATTAACTTTGGTTTGAAGTCTACTTTATCTGAGATGATAATGGAAACCCCTGCTTGTTTTTGCAATCCATATGAGTGATAAGTTTTTCTCCATCTATTTACCTTTAGCCCTTTGCACATGAGGTGAGTCTCTTGAAGACTGCATATTGTTGGGTTTTTCTTTTTAATCCATTCTGCCAATCTGTGTCTTTTGATTGATGATTTTAGGCTGTTAATATTCAAGGTTATTGTTGAAATAAGGTTTATATTCCCTGTCATTTTCATTTATTTCTGGCTTTTAATTTGACTTAGTTTCTTCTTTGGTTGAATATTCTTTTAGTGTAGATCCTCCCTTTACTGGTTTTCACTTTTTTTTTTTTCACTTCATCCTCATGGAATATTTTGTTGGGAATGTCTGTAGTGTAGGCTTTCTAGTTGTGAATTCTTTTAATTTTTGTTTATCATGGAAAGTTTTAATTTCATCTTCAAATCTGAAACTAAATTTTGCTGGATATAAAATTCTTGGTTGGCATCTGTTTTCTTTCAGAACTTGAAATATATTATTCCAGGAACTCCTACTTTTGAGGGTCTGGGTTGAGAAATCAGTTGAGATCCAAATTGCTTTCCCCCTATACGTAATTGGATTTTTTTCTCTCATGGTCTTTAAGATTTTATCTTTATTCTCTGTTAGTCATTATCATTATAATATGTCTTGGTGTGGGTCTGCTGTAATTTTGTATACCTGGGGTCCTGTAAGCCTCTTGTATGTGAGTTTCCATTCCATTCTTTAGGTTTGGGAAATTTTCTGCTATTATATCATTGAAAAGATTGTGCATTCCTTTGGTTTGTATCTCTGTTCCTTCATATATTCTTATAACTCTTAAATTTGGTCTTTTCATTTTATACCATAATTCTTGGATGTTCTGTTCATGGTTTCTTACCATATTCTCTGCATGGTCAACTCTACTTTCCAAGATTATATATTTTGTTTTTCATTGCCTGAGGTTCTGTCTTCCAAGTGGTCTAGTTTGTTGGTGATGCTTTCTATTGAATTTATAATTTGTTTTACTGATTCCTTCATTTTGAGGATTTCTGCTTGTTTTATTTTCCCACAATCTCTAACTCTTTATTGAAGTGGTCTTTCACTTTCTGTATTTTTTCTTTGATTTCACTTCTTATACTATTCTTTACGTCACAGATCAATTGAACTAAGTACATTCTGAACTCCTTCTTGGACATTTCTTCTACTGTGTTATCAGTGGCTTCTGTCATTGAAGCATCTTGGTTTGTTTGGGACATTTTACTCCCTTGTTTTTTCATGCTGTTTGTGTGTTTTTCCATGTAGAAGTATGGCTCTAATCAACATAAATTCTACCCTGTAGACTTATAGTGTCCCTGAAGGTTTCTAGCACTTTGCCTGTAATGGTGCGACCAATATCAACAGCACCCAGTATAAACAATATATAGCCTTAAACCTAATAGCTCCCACCAAGGCATCTACTGCTTTCTCACATTAAAACAAAATGATGAGTTCAATATCTATCTACAGTATAAACAGAAAATTTGCTAAAACAATTTACAATTTCAAGTGGTGAGTGAGAGAACAGAAGTAGTGTAGTATGTGATGTTCACGGAACAAGAGAAGCTAGAAGCAAAAATTCACAGGAAGAGTAGAAGAGGAACCAACAGAGATTGGCTGTTGGTTGGAGAAAATTGAAAAAAAAATCCAAGAAAACAGAGAAGTGAAAAGAATAGGAACAAAGAGAAAAAATTAAAGACATAAGAATACCACAAAAATGCAAAACGCCATTCATATATCATTGTCCTCCGCACACTGATGCATAAAAACCACCCTGTTCCAAATATGGTAGATATATTATTGAATAGAAAAATAAAATAAAATAGAATAAATCTTGATGGAAAGTCGAACCGTCTCCGTCAGTGTTCAAAAGTTTCTCAGCCCTGTCTCTGACATCTCTTGGGATCACCAGCCTCAGATTAGCCCTGGCAGGCCCAGTACCTATCCTATCCATCCAGACTTCAGATACCTCAGGCTCATCCATGCTGTAGTCCTATGATCTCAATGCTGCTCCTACTTGCAGAGAGACACCACCAGGGATACACTCATGCAAAGGAGCAGCCCTGAGATGCAGCAGCAAGACAAGGGCCACCAGCATTCCCAGCAGGAGGATCCCAGGTGCCTCCAACCTGCAGGCACCCCCATACTGGATCTGCAGGTCCTGGCCGAAGTCCCCCTACAGAGGCTTTTGTGGTGATAAACATGCTAGCACCTGGGCCCCAGGCCGTGGCTGGTGTCCCAAAATGGCTGTGGTCATGTGCAACCAAACCTGGAGTCTCCCCCAAAGCAGACCTCTAGGCAGTGGTAGCAGTGGTAGTGGTGGTGGTTGGTGGCAGCAGGCAGCGGGTCAGCAGCAGTTGTAGTGAAACAATGTCAGCAGTGGCTGCAGTGGTAGCTGGGGCAGCGTCACCAGGGGATCTACAGGGAGCAGCACAGCAACAGTTACATGGGGGGCAGGCAGGGCAGCCATGTCTTCAGTGGCAGCAGCAGGTGGCTGCAGCTGCATGGGCAGCAGCATCCAGAAAGAAGACCTCCAGGTGACCTCTGGATGGTAGCAGCGATATCAGAGGCAGCAGCAATGGTGACAGCCGTGTAGGCAACCGCAGATGGGAGAAGAGACCTCCTGGCATCAGTGGCCAGGACCTCAGAGGTAGAGTCGGGAAGAGCAGTGGTTGTGCCCAGAGAAAAGACCTCTGGTGGCGTCTGTGATAATGTTGTCTTCACTTCTTATATATATATATTTTTTGATGCACATTGATGTTTGTTTCTCTGACATATTCACCCAGGACTGAAAATTCTGGATTATTCAATATGCATATATTCAAATTTAGTAGATAATCTCAGATAGTTTTCCGAGGCAGTTGTACCAATTGCACTTCCAACTCAGTATATGAGTTTCAGTTGCTCTACATCTCTACTCACACTTAATAATAATATTAACTTCAAACATTTTTGTTTATTGCTGTAGTGTTGTATCATTGTAGCTATAATTTATCATGTCTTTGTAACTAAGGTTTACAGGACATGTATATTTCTTCCTTTTTATTTCTTTTTTTGTACTGGTTCAGTTCCAGTATTTTCCACATTTTCTATTGGAATGTCTGCTTTTTCTTACTTAGTCGAAGAAGTTTTATATATATATATATATATATATATATATATATATATATATGATATGAGTTTTTCATCAGTAATATGTGGCATTTTTGATGAACAGAATTTTTAAATTTTAATGTAGTCAAATTTTTTTAAGAGAGAGAGAGAGAGAGAGAGAGAGAGAGAGAGAATTTTTTAATATTTATTTTTTCAGTTTTTGGCGGACACAACATCTTTGTTTGTATGTGGTACTGAGGATCGAACCCGACTGCACGCATGCCAGGCAAGCGTGCTACCGCTTGAGCCACATCCCCAGCCCCTGTAGTCAAAATTTGTCAGTGCTCTTTTTAGTAGCTCATTTCTCACTGTTTAAGAAAACTCTTGAGGTCATAGAGATATTCTCCAATTTTATCTTCTGAAAGCTATACAGCTTTGTCTTTCACATTAAGGTCTTGAATACACCTAGAATCAATTTCTGTTAACCTGTCTGTATAGTTCTTTCCCCATGGCTTTGCAGTGCTGCTTCTATCACATATCAAGTGTTTGTATAATGCAGTTTTCTTTCTGGACTCTATTGTATTGGTTTATTTGTTGATATATGTACAATCAATATAGTTTTAAATATTTAAAATTTTACATATATAACAAGTTTTTGTACATATATAACAAGTTTTTCCCATATTTTTATTGGTACACTATAATTATACATAATGGTAGGATCCACTGTTACATATTTGTACATGCACACAACATAATTTGGTCAATATCATTCCCTGCTATTTCCCTTTCCTTTCCCTCCCCCCTCTCCCTGGTCCTTTTCCTCCACTCTATTAATCTCCCTTTGATTTTCATGAGATTCCCCCACCACCACGTTTTTTTTTCCCTTTTCTTCTCTAGTTTCCACATATAAGAGAAAATATTTAACCCCTGACTTTCTGAGTCTGGCTTATTTTGCCCAATATAGCATTCTCAATTTCCCTCCATTGTCCTGCAAAAGGCTTACTTTCATTCTTCTTTATGATTGCATAAAATTCCATTGTGTATCTCTACCACATTTTCTTTATTAATTCATCCATTGACAGACACCCAGACTGGTTTCATAGTTTGGCTATTGTGAATTGTGCTGCTATAAACATAGCTATGCATGTATCACTGCAGTGTGATGACTCTAATTCTTTTGGGTAAACACTGAGGAGTGGTATAGCTGGGTGGTTTGGTGGTATCATTCCTAGTCTTTCAAGGAAACTCAATACTGATTTACATAGTAGTTATACTAATTTACAGTCCCACCAACAGTGTAAACATGTTCCTTTTTCTCCACATTCTCTCCCACATTTATTATCATTTGTATTCCTGAAGGCTGCCATTCTGATTGGAGTGAGATAAAATCTCAATGGAGTTTTTAATATGTATTTCCCTAATTGCTAATGATGTTAAACTTTTTTTTCATATATCTGTTGGCCATTTGTATTTCTCCTTTTCAAAAGTGTCTGTTTAATTTAACATTCTCCCATTTGTTAATTGAGTTTTTTGAGTTCTTCACATAGTCTAAATATTAATCCTCTATCAGAAGAGTAGCTAGCAAACATTTTCTCCCATTTTGTAGGTTCTTTATTCACATTCTGGTTTCCTTTGCTGTGCAGATGCTTTTTAATTTCATGCCATCCCATTCATTAACTCTTGGCCATTATTTCCTGAGCTTCAAGAGTCTTATTGAGAAAGTATTGCCTGTGCCTATATGCTGGAACATCAACCCTGTGTTTCCTTCTAGGAGTTGCATAGCTTCTGGTCTAATTCCTAGGTCTTTGATCCATTTTGAGTTGATTTTTGTGAAGAGTAAGAGTTGAGTCTGGTCTCATTCTACATGTGGATAACCTGTTCTCCAAGCATCATTTGTTTCAAAGACTGTCTTTTCTTCAGTGTATGTTTTATGCACCTTTGTGAAAGATCAGATATGATTGTATCTGTGTGAGTGTATCTCTTTGTCTTCATCCTGTTATCTTTGATCTCTGTGTCTGTTTATATGCCAGTACCAGGCAGTTTTTGTTACTATAGCTTGGTACTCTAATTTGGAGTCAGGTATTGTGATGTCTCCAGCATTGCTTTTTTGGATTAAAATTGCTTTGGCTATTCTGGGTCTTTTATTCTTATGAATAAATTTCAGGACTTTTTTTTTTTGAAGAATGTCATTGGTATTTTGATGGGGCTTACATTGAATCTGTAGGTTTCTTTTGGTAACAAGGTCATTTAAAAAAACATTATTTCTTCCTATCCAAGAACATGGGAGTTCTTTCCATCTTCTTGTGTCTTCTTCAATTTCTTTCCTCAGTGTTTTATAGTTTTCATCATTGAAGTCTTTCAGCTCCTTGGTAAGGTTTATTTCTAGGTATATATTCTTAGGGTATTGTGAATGGGATTGTTTTCCTGAATTCATTTTCAGCAGATTCATTATTGGCATATAGGAAAGCTATTTAATATTTGTATGTTAATTTTGTAAACTACTTATTTGGTATTTGTTCATTAGCTCTAGTCATCCTCTGATGGAGTTTTTGGATTTTCTACAATCAAGGACCATATTATCTGCAAATAGTGGTAATTTGACTTATTCCTTTTCTATTTTTATCCCTTTTGTTGTGCTCTTGCTTGATTGCTCTGACTAGAATTTCTGGTAATATGTTGAACAGGAATGGTGAGAGTAGACATTTTTGTCTTGTTCTTGGTTTTAAAAGAAATGCTTTAAGTTTTTCCCACTCACTATCATGTTGGATTTTTCATATATAACCTTGATATTGTGGAAAGTCCTTTCTAGCCCTGGTTTCTTCAGTGTTTTTATCATGAATGGGTGCTGAATTTTGTTGAAGGTTTTCTCTGCATCTATTCAGATGACTATGTGATTTTTTTTCCCCTTAATTCTATTTGTGTGATCAATTACATTTATTGATTTGTGTATGTTAAACCATCCTTGCATTTCTGGAATAAAACCACATTGGACATGATGTATAATCTTATTAATATGTTGTTGAATATGATTTGCTAATGCATTTTTGCATCTAAGTTCATCAGGGATATTTTCTGTAGTGTGTCCTTATCTGGTTTTGATATCAAGGTGATACTGGCTTCACAGAATGAATTTGAAAGTGTTTCATCACTTTACATTTCATGGAATAATTTGAGAATCACTGGTGTTAGTTATTCTTTGAAAGACTGGTGGAATTCAGCTGAAAATCCATCTGGTCTTGGTCTTTCCTTTGTTAAAGGGTTTTTATTACTGCTTTTATCATATTGCCAGTTGTTGGTCTGTCTAGGTTTTCTATGTCCTCTTGATTAAATTTTGGCAGGTCATGTCTCCAGAAATGCATCCATTTTTTCTAGGTTTTCCAACTTATTGGAGTAACAGTTTTTAAAATAGTTCCTTGGGCTGGGGATGTGGCTCAAGTGGTAGTGTGCTCGCCTGGCATGTGTGGGGCGCTGGGTTCAATCCTCAGCACCACATAAAAATAAAATAAGGATGTTGTGTCCACCGAAAACTAAAAAAAAAAAAAAAAAAAGTAAAAAATTCTCTCTCTCTCTCTCTCTCTCTCTCTCTCTATATATATATATATATATATATATATATATATATATATATATATAATTTTTAAAATTTATTTATTTATATATAAAATAGTTCCTAATGTTTCTCTAGATTTCTGTGATGTCTGTAGTGATTTCTTTTTCAATTCTAATTTTATTAATTTGGGTCTTCATAATGTTTCTTTTGGTTAGTTTGGCTAAGGGTTCATTGATCTTGTTTATCTTTACAAAGAACAAACTCTGCATTTCATTGATCCATTGCACTTGTCTTTTTAAAAATTCTCTATTTCATTGATTTTTGGCTCTGATCTTAATTATTCCTTTCCTTCTACTGGATTTGTAATTGGTTTGTTCTTTTTTTTTTTCCAAGGGTCATGAGATGCATATTTAGGTTGCTTATTTGGGTTCTGTCCAGTTTTATTATGTAGGCACTCAGCTCTAAATTTTCCTCTTAGAACCATCTTTTTGGTATCCCAGAGGTTCTGCTACATTGAATGGTTATTTTTATTTAAATCTAAGAGTTTCAAAATCTCTCCTCTATTTTTTTTCTATTATCCATTTATCATTCAAAAATTTATTATTTAACCTCCATGTGTTTAATTTCTGTAGTTTTTTCATGTGTATTGACTTCTGATTTCATTCCATTATGATTGGACAAGCTGCAATGAATTATCTTTTTTTTTTGTATTTGATAAGAGTTGCTTTGTGGCCTAAAATGTATTCTATTTTAGAAAAAGTTCATGAGCAGCTGAGAAGAAAGTGAATTTGGCTATTGTTGGATGAAATATTTTATAGATGTCTGTTAAGTCCATTTGATTTTTATTTTTTAGGTCTGAAGACTCTTTATGAGTTTATGTCTAGATTATCTTTTGATAAGAGAGGTATGTTGAGATAACCCAGTATTATTGTGATGGGGTCTATCTAAATCTTTAAGTCAAGTAGTGTCTGTTCATTTAACAGCAATTTGGGGGGTATAAATATTTGCTATCATTATCTCTTCTTGTTGAATTTTTCCTCTTACCAGTAAGAAGTGACTTTCCTTGTATATTATGATGAATTTTTATTTTAAGTCTGCTTTGTCAAATATGCTTGTCTGCAGGCTCCATT
Source organism: Callospermophilus lateralis (assembly GCF_048772815.1). NCBI lineage: Eukaryota > Metazoa > Chordata > Mammalia > Rodentia > Sciuridae > Callospermophilus > Callospermophilus lateralis. The sequence goes on along the minus strand of NC_135306.1, from coordinate 131,425,852 downwards.
TGCATGATATACCAATTTCTATCCTTTCACTTTTTCCTGTAGCTATCTTTGCTTGTAAGGTGAGTCTCTTACAAACAAACAAACAAACAAACAAAACAACAACAGGTTTTGGGGTCTTATTTTTAAGCCATTCTGCCATCCTATGTTTTTTCAGTCGGAGAGTTGAGACCATTTACATTCAACTTCAGTATACAGAGCTGTTTATGTTTAAAAATTTTATTTCAAATGTTTAATTTGATCCTATTTCTCATTTGTTTAGTTACTTTTTAAATTAAATTTGTCCTTTTGAAAGCTCTGTGGTTTGTTTTTGGTTTCTTCTGCATGTAGCATTAAAATATTCTCTGTAGTGCCTGCTTAGTAGTCATGCATTCTCAAGTTTCTTGAAAGGTTTTTATTTCTTCTTTGATTCTGAAAGGTAGTTTTGCTGAATAACTGCTTGGTTGGCAGTTATTTTCTTTCAGAGCTTGTAATACATCATTTCAAGCCCTCCTGGCTTTTAGAGTGTTTGCTAAGAAATTGAACGTGATTCTGATTGGCTTGCCTCTAAATGTGATCAGATGTTTTTCTCTTGAGGTTTTAAAAATTTCTATCCTTTTCCTTTTTCTTTTTTGGTACCAAGGATTGAATCTAGGGGCGCTTAACCATTGAGCCACATACTCAGCCCATTTTATGTTTTATCTTGAGACAGGATCTCACTAAGTTGTTTAAGGGCCTTACTAAGATGCTGAGGCTGGCTTTAAACTTGCAATCCTCCTGCCTCAGCCTCCTGGGCTGCTGAGATTACAGGTGTGCAGTGCCATGTCTGGCTCTATCCTTTTTCTGTATGTTAGTCATTAAAAAAATTTTTTTTTGTACTTTTAGATGGACAGCATGCCTTTATTTTATTTGTTTGTTTATTTATTTTTTTATGTGGTGCTAAGGATCAAACCCAGTGCCTCACACATGCTAGGCAAGCACTCTGCCACTGAGCTTCAGTCCCAGCTCTGTATATTAGGCATTTTAATTATAATGTCATGGAGAGGTTCTCTTTTGAACTTTTCTATTTGAGATTTTGAATCTCTCTTATATTTGAATATCCATTTCATTTTCAAGGTTTAGAAAATTTTCTGTTATCATTCCCCTGAAGAGCTTTTTCATGTCATTAGCCTGTATCTCACAACCCTCATTGATACCATTGATTCTTTATTATTAATTAATTAATTATTTTTAACTAGTTATATATGACAGCAGAATGCATTTTGATTCATTGTACACAATTGCAGCACAACTTATCATTTCTCTGGTTGTGAACGATGTAGTGTCACATCATATGTGCAGTCATATATGTACCTAGGGTAATAATGTCCATTTCATTCCACCATCTTTCCTTCCCTCATGCCCCCTCCCTCCCCTTTGCCCAATCAAATTTCCTCATTTTCCCTTCCCCCCATTATGGATCAGCATCCACTTATCAAAGAGAACATTTGGCTTTCCTTTTTTGAGATTGGCTTACTTTACTTGGCATGATATTCTCCAACTCCATCATTTACCTGAAAATGCCATAATTTTATTCTTTTTTAATGCTGAGTAATATTCCATTGTGTATATATACCACAGTTTCTTTATCCATTCATCTATTGAAGGTCATCTAGGTTGCTTCCACAGTTGAGCTATTGTGAATTGAGCTGCTATAAACATTGATGTGGCTGTGTCACTATAGTATGCTGATTTTATGTCCTTTGTGTATAGACTGAGGAGTGGGATAGCTGGGTAAAATGGTGGTTCAATTCCAAGTTTTCTAAGGAATCTCCATACTGCTTTCCAGAGTGGTTGTACCAATTTGCAGTCTCACCAGCAATGTATGAGCGTGCCTTTCCCTCCACATCCTTGACAACATTTATTGTTGTCTGTATTTTGATAACTACCATTTTGACTGCCATGAGATGAAATCTTAGAATAATTTGATTTGCATTTTTTTAAATACTAGAGATGTTGAACATATTTTTATATATTTGTTGATTGAATGTATATCTTTTCCTGAGAAATGTCTGTTCAGCTGATAAGCCCATTTATTGATTGATAATGTTTTTTTTTTTTGTTAAGTTTTTTTTGTGTTCTTTATATATCCTGGAGATTAATTCTCTATCTGATGTGCATGTGGCAAAAATTTGTTCCCCAAATGTAGGCTCTCTCTTCACCTCATTGTTTTTTTTTTTTTTTCTTTTGCCGAGAAGAGGCTTTTAGTTTGAGTTCATCCCATTTATTAATTCTTGATTTTATTTCTTGAGCTTTAGGAGTATTGTTAAGGAAGTTGGGGCCTAATCTGACATGATTAAGATTTGAGCTTACATTTTCCTCTATTAGGCACAAGGTCTCTGGTCTAATTCTTAGGTCTTTGATCCACTTTGAGTTGAGTTTTGAGCATGGTGAGAGATAGGAATTTATTTTCATTTTGCTGCATATGAATTTTTAGTTCTCCAAGCACCATTTGTTGAAGAGGCTATCTTTTCCTCCAATGTATGTTTTTGGCACCTTTTTCTAGTATGAGATAACTGTATTTATGTGGTGCTAGGCTACCCCCCAGGGACCTAAGTAAATTTAATACCTAGAACTTCCACCAGGTGGTGCTGCAAGATTGCCTAGTGGAGGTTAAGAACCACATGGGAACAAGGAGTGGATATGGGTGAATTTTCACTTAAAAGAAGTCAAAGGGAGAGGAAGAAGGAAAAAAAAAAATTGTGGCATTCATTTGCAATTGAGCAGTAGTGCGAAACAGCCTGTGAAACATTTAAATGTCTAAAACTGAAACGGTACCATTAAATAGCAACTCATTCCTCCTTCCCCAGCTCTTGGCAACCACATTCTGTTTTCTGCTTCTATGATTTTGTGGCCACCCAAACTGGAAACTCTTAAAGGGGCTAAGTTATACTCGTGATTTCATGTTAGTTTTATTTTGCCACAATTAAAAAAATAATTTTAGACTGAAGTTACCTGAAAAAAACAGTACAATGAGCACTTACATGTTCTGCACTTAGACTCATCGATTATTTTGCTTCATCTGCCCCAAATATTTATTTATGTTTAGAAAATGCTGGAAAGTAAGTTGTAGACACCATTATACTTCCACTTGATAGCTTCCAGCCAGAACCTCCTAAAAAAACAAAGGATCTTCTACATGACATTATATTCAAGAAATATACTGGCATATGTATAATAAAATAGTAATATTACCTCATCTATAATCTATATTCAGAATTTCCCAATTATTCCAGTAATGATCCTTATACTTTGGGGCAGACCAGTTTTATCTAGCTAAGATGGCCATCCCAAGATGGCTGAGTGAGGAGAGGGGGCTAGAGTGGAGGGGCCCTGTCAAGTATAGTTAGCTGCTGGCTCTGGCTTGCACTCAGAGTGTAGGGTTTGTAGGGAGGACCTCTGAGGGGGGCTGATCATGCGTTAACAGGATCACTCTGGGAGCCCATTAAGCACAGGCCGAAGGGTGCAAGGATGAAATCTGGGGAACATTAGGAAACTATGGCAAAAATCCAGGGGATGGATGGTGGTGGCTAGCACAGCAGAGGTGGGGAGGCAGTCAGATACCAGATGGGTTTTAAACTTAGAGCTAATATAGGAATTGTTGTTGGTTTGGATATTTGTGTGTGGAAGGGAAGGAAAGTGATATGGAATACGAAGCCCAGGGTGGCTCCAAGATTTTTGGGCTGAGCAAGTGGAAGCTTGGAGTTGATAGGTCATGAGATGGGCAAGACTGGAAAAAGCAGGTTTGTCTTAACTCATTTAATCCTCACAACAACCTCAGGAGGTAGGCATGATCATTGCCCACACTTTACTGATGAGGGAAATGGAGCACAAAGAGATTAAGTAACTCTCTTGAAACCACATGGCTAGTAAGTGGCAGAGTTGGGATTAAACCCAGGTCATCTGGTTCTCTTAAGCACTGTGTAGTTTGCCTCTTGGATATTTAGCTCTTTATAAGGAACTATGTGGAAACTATTCTTTTTCTTCTTTTCCCTCCCTCCCTCCCTCCTTTCCCTCTCTCCCTCCCTCCCTCCTTTCCCTCTCTCCCTCCCTCCCTCCTTTCCCTCTCTCCCTCCTTTCCCTCTTTCCCTCCCCCTTCTTTCCTCCCCCTCTCCTTTTCCTCCCTCCCTTTCCCTCCCCCCTCCTTTCCCTCACCCCCACCTTTCCCTCCCCACTCCTTTCTTTCCTTCCCTCCTTTTCCTCCCTCCCTCCCTTCTTTCCCTCCCCCTTCCTTGCTTCCTTCCTTCTATCCTTTTCCCTCTTTCCATTCTTAACCTTTGCATACAAGGTCCAGTATGAGCCTTATGCCAAGAACACAGTTTCCACAGCCCTCTAAGGAAACCTGCTTTCTCCTGTGGTGGTCATCCTCAGGCTTCATCTTCATTCCTGTCCATTTTTCACTTTGACATTCTCCCTTGGCAATCCCACCCTCACTGGGGGATCACCTATAGCTATCCACCCCTAAATTTCCATTTATATTCCAGAGTCTGACCTCTGGACACCCATCCCCAAAGCTTATTATGCATCTTCACTTGGGGGCTCTGTGAGCATGTCTAAGGTAACAGTCCAGCGGCTGAGTCTAGCAGCTCTTCACCCTACACCTTCCTGTTCTGAAAATACAGACGTGATTATATTTTCCTACAGTCCACAGTTCTCTAATGGTGCTCTTCTATAAAATTCCTTATTTGGCTCAGGCCTCTCCTCCACTTTGCTGGGCATTATCCATAAAGAACTCCTTGTAGTTCTGTACACTTAGGGTCTCCCACTTCTGGGTCCCATGCATGCTGTTAGTTGTAGCTAAAAGGAGAGATAAGGGCATTAAGGGCATGACTTACTTATGCTTTTCTTCCCAGATCCCATAACTAGGTTAGATATCCCCACCATGTGCTCTGTGGTATGGGTGATGGGCAACAGGACAAGAGGCAAGGGGGAGAGATTTGGGAAAGATAGGACCCTGGTCACAAGGAGAAGCTACTGTGTAGAACCTTGGTGGGAACCCAGGGAATCTGGGTTCTAAGATAACCTAAGACGGACCCCCAACATCTCATCCACCATTGGCCACCCTTAGCCTAAGAAACAATGTGCAAATCGGGAAGCTGTTTTACTTTTATGTCTTCCATAAATAGATTAATTTCTTTTTTAAACAGAGTCTGGGCCAAGAGGATCAATTCCATTGGCCCTTAAAAGTGGCCCACAAAAGCAACGTTAGCTTTCTCCTAGAACCTGCTCCTTTAGAGAAAACAAACTGGAATACAGAAGCCTCTGTCCTGACTGGCAGGGATGTTGGGTGAGAGGACAGGAATTGCTTGCTCTGCCATTGACTTACGTGTAGCCCCAATAATTCACTCCTACTCCCCCAGGAGTCCTTCATTCACCTGTAAAATGGGTATAATGATTTTTACCTACCTCAGAGATGTGTTGGGACATATAATTAATGTTGGTTAAAGTACTTTGAGAGGCACAGATGAAAGGCCTTGTATAAATGCACATCGTTATTAAGATCACTGGTATTTTTCTTTAAACACACCAGGAGACTGCCCTTTTGACTTAGGTCCCCCATCAGAGGAGATTTTACAGCCTCTAGGCTGACCACACGAGAAACCTTTAAAGACTTGGAAATCTGCTGCTGTCCTAAAAGTGATTTAATCTCTGTTATCCACCTCTTTTGTTCCTCCCTACACCTACCAGATTATCTGACTTGAAAAGTGTCTGTTTTTATATACTATGGATAATCTGTTTAATCCAAATCATTTCAACTGGTGTCAAGGAAAGGGAGAAACTTGCTCTTCATCTTTAATCAACAAACCCTTGCTTTTTCCAGACATGGAGAAATCCAAGATATCAATGTACCATTGAGAAATCAAATTCCTAAGGTGGGACCAGAGGGACTCATTATGGGGTAGTGCTAAGACCCTGTTGGACCTGGGGCCTTGGTTCCTGAGAAGAGACCTGCTTTGGGTTCCCACCCAGACCTCTTTGCTTCATCTGCTGAGCATGGTGTTCAGTGCTGGCTGTGAACCGGCTGCCTGGCTTCCTGGTGGGGCCTTTCAGAACGTCAAGTTGGCCTGGGCAGCCCAGCCTGGATGCTTATTCTCACTTGCTTCTTTTTAGCTGCACAGCTTTGGGCAGGTTACACACCACTCTGTGCTCCCTGAGGACTATAAATGTCCTTTATAAAATTGTGAGAGGAGTTAAAACAGAAAAGTTTCCTGACACACAGTAGGTACATTTTCTTTTCTCTTCCCCTCAGTGGACTGGAAGAAAGCTGAATCTATTTTTGTAAAGCAGCTGGATGAGGATCCGGAATATTTGGCCACAAGACAGGATTCCAGGAGAGGCTGTATCCTATTGCTGTTGCCTCTGTGCAGAAATGTGACTATGGACAGAGAAGTGGGGCAGGTCCTACATCCACAACCCAGTAACACAGTGGGGAGAACCTAAAGTGCTCCTGAAGTGGCCTGCAGACCTCCAGTTCCAGAATCCAATTAACTGTGGCAATGTTCATAACAGTAATAGAAATTAAAGTTATAGAGAAGTCTGGGAGGGGTGAGGACCATTAATGTGTTTTGAAATTGTTTGAAGTTATCTTTTGAGCATTTATAAATGCTTTTTTACTATTTAACAGACTCGTAGGTGCCTGGAGTTTATGTGCATGTATTATTAGTCTATGTATAAATAGACTCCATTCTCTGTCTATGAAGACACGTCACAGTGGTGTTAGCTAGATTTATATCCTAATACACTATTCAAAGGGACTCACTTTGTTCCTCTTTTCCTTGATCAGAATGTGCCCTGGAGTACGAGGTTTAGTTCTGGTAATCATACTCTGAGGGGATACGGACAAAGTCAGAGTGGAGTTGATGCTTAACTGGTAAAAGGTATCTCAGAGCCGAGGCTTTGAGAAGGAAGACTTGAGGAGGATGCCGTCATTGTCCTCATGAATCTGAAGGTAAAGTAAAAGATTAGGCTGATGGGGCTGGGGTTGTAGCTTAGCGGTAGAGCGCTCGTTTAGCATATGTGAGGCCCTGGGTTCAATCCTCAGCACCACATAAAAATAAGTAAATAAAATAAAGGCATTGTGTCCAACTACACCTAAAAAATAAATATATATATAAAAAGATTAGGCTGAGGAACCAAATCATGAGGCTGTAGAGAGATGTAGAGAGAGAGGTCTTGGCTCATTAGATGGAAGGGTTGCCTGACACGGAGTGGGGTGGATTTGGGGATGGATTTCTACCACCTAATGTCTGTCCAATCAAATGACAGGGACTGTGATCAGGGGATATGAGCACTGGGAAAGTCTGTTGATTAAATAGTAGGACTCTTTTAACTCTCCAAAATTATGATTCATGTTTCTGGAATTTGTTTAAATTAATAAGTCATGTATAGGACATATGGCAGCTTTCTACTAATCAGAATATTTGCCTAATGGGACAATCTTTGGCACTACTTATAATATAAAGCTTACTGTACTTGTTTAAGTTCTGAGAATGTAGGCTTCCGCTGTGTGCTAAATACTGCTAAATGTGTAAGTACAGCTTTAGCTCCAAGCAAATCTGCTAGGCCCCACGGACAGGGAAATGGGCCATTGGTGCAAACTCTTCTTGGCAATCCTGAAATCCCATCGATCATCTTGCTCAGTATAACTGGAAGCTGCTGAAATAGATGGATCAAATTACTTGGTTCAATGATGTTGGCAACACATCTTTGAGGGGGGTTACAGACCCTTGGGAAAATGCTCTGAAGCAAGTACACTTAGGAAGCCACATACTCAGTGGAGGCCCAGGGGTAGATACAGATACTCACATCCACCTTGGTATAATGTGGGGTCTTATCAGCTGTCAGGGTCAAGATACAAGCAGCTCAGAACCTAAAAGAAAGGTTCCACTCCCAGCAACATGGTAGTTAGGGCTGTGACTCTGCAGCCAAATTCCTTAGTATACAACTTGACTTCGTTACATCCCAGTTTCCTGATCTGTGAAATGAATAACATTAGGTACTTAGTCTCTGGGATTGTTTTGAGGGTTAAAAGAATTACTAGAGGTTGTTCCATTGTCTTAGTACAACCTTAAGCTATTTTGACTTTGGGAGGGTAAATACTTAAAGTTAGAAACAATTGTGATTTGACAGTGATGTGACCAAATTGAAGACAACTGAAGCATAAAACACTTGGTGTCGTAACTGTGATCTACTCTTTGGAAAACTGGTCTTCTGAGAAACCAGGCCTGAAATCTCAGAGGGAAGGTGTTCAGAGATATGGGGAAGGAGAAAAGAATGTTGGTGGCCCAGGAGTTTCTCCTGTAGCATCTGTTGGGCTCCTTCTCTCTTAAGCCAGTGGTCTTCAAGCCTGAGCCCACATTTGAGTCCTGGAGGATTTATTAAAACCAGACTTTGGGGCCCCACCAAAGTCATCTGTTTCAGTATGGCTGGGGAGGCCCTGAATTTACTCTTCCAACAAGATTCCAGGCCATGTGGACGTCACTGGGGTGGGGACTACACTTTGAGAAACGGTTTTGGGGGACTGTTGGAAAAGCTGAGCTTCAACTGACCCTGTCTTCCCTGGTGGGGAGAAGATCAGAAGGCCAGACTGAGGCAGGCTCTTCAGTACACGTGGGCAGGCTGTGGGTGAGTGACACCAAAGAGACTCCTCAGGGCGTGAAACATACACACTGGAGGCCGAGGAGCAGCAAGCAACCCCTGAGACCAGGAGGTGGACCAGGCAGGGAAAATAGTGACCATCTAGGGCAAGTTGAAGAAACACATTCATAGGGCATGTTTAATGATGGCTAATTTTATGAGTCAGCTTGGCTAGGCTATTAACCCAGATGTTTTTCAAACATTGTTATAGATGCTTTTGTGAAGGTTTTTTTTTTTTTTTTTAAAGATGAGGTCAATATTTAAATCAGCAGACTTTCTGTAAGGAGGATCCTTCTCCATAATGTGAATGAGCCACCTCTAATCAGCCAACTCCCCTGGAAGAAGAGGGAATTCTGCCAGCAGACTACCTCAGACTCCAACTGCAACTCTTCCCAGGACTCAGGCCTGCTGGCCTATCTCATCAAGTTGTGGACACAGCACACCTCCACAGTTGCCCTAGTCAATTCCTTACTGTAAACCTGCTATATATAAACATCCTTTTGATTCTACTTCTTTAATATAACACTCGTCAGGATTGGCCAATGGCATGTTAGCAATATACCTGTATTTTCTTATTATTGTGAAAACTGATAATGGTTTTCTTCTAATACATAGTCTTTTTATTTTTTTCCTTTGGAATATTTAGTACTTTCAGCTTCAAGGAGACCTGTAAGAAGTAATAAGCATACTCACAACAGTGCTAGAAGGCAATGGGTGGGTGATATTCCCATCTTCAATCTGGTAGGACTGAGATTGTGACACATTCCAAGATGTTGATAGAAACCTGACTCAAGACTCCCTGACACTCAAAACTGTGTCTTCTATCAGAATTTCTTCTTGAAGAAATCTACAGTTGGGGAATGAATATTATTTTATTAACATTAGCAGCTCCCATATCTCCCCTACCTCCCTATAAAATTATTTTCATGAATAATGAAGTTCTTCCACCAACTCAGGTAGATATGAGATTATTCCCTCTGCATCATAGGTAAGACCCAGAGAAGCTGATTCTTACTCAAGGTAGCACAACTGGGAAATGAGAGCTGAGATCTGAACTCATTCGCTCCAAATCCCATGCCTGTACCACTGCACCCTAATGCCTTATATGGATCTACCAAGGATCTACTGGAGAATAAGAGTTTTGAGGCCAGTGGTTCAGGGTATCAGAGGTTTTGAGCACTATTGGATCCTAAGCAACTTATGGAAAAGGACCTGGATTGGCTTGTTCACTTCTCCAGCTCGTGTTTAGCCTAGAGTCTGATACCCAAGGGGCACTCAGTAAATATTTGTTGAATAAATGAATGAAAAGTATGGGGCCGGGTTGTGGGTAAGTGGTAAGAGTGCTTGCCTAGCATGTGTGCGGCACTGGGTTCAATCCCCAGCACCACATAAAAAATAAATAAAGTTATTGTGTCCATCTTCAACTGAAATACACACACACACACACACACACACACACACACACACAAAGAATGAAAAGTAGACTGCTTTGGGAATTTCTGGAGAAATACATTAAAAAAAAAGAGTTTCCTTTAGTTGTTTAAAAAGTTGTTAATATCCCTCTAGTGCTCCAAGAATGACAGGAACCCCAGAGGCATCTATGGAGGTCTACTGTGAGGAAAGGTGCGGTCCACAAGGATGTATGTTGACTGGCTCTAGGAATTTTTATGCAGGCTATTTCAATCCTCCTCTGGCCCATCTACACATTTTAACCCAAGTAGTCTCAAACTGAATACCAGTTTTTAAAAGGCTGAGGGCATTTATTGGGGGTACGAACAAAGGAGAAATTGGCTACTCTATTTGCCCAACCTGTTCTGTGGGTAGAAGACTCTCCTGGGTTTTTTGTGCTTCTCTTTAAATTCGATGTGGCCTTTCCTGGGCAGTGTTTCAGTTGGATACACTGCTATGTTTTACCCACCAGGGAAGCTGGAGAAACAGCTATGAGCTGTCATGCCAACAGGATGGGATGATTTCTGCAATAGGGCAGTGTGACAGGCTTACACTATTCATATGCTTCCTCCAGAAGCTTCCTTCAGAGCAGAATCTGAAGGAAATCTGGCCTCATCTGCTTCCCACCTTGTTTCCTTAGAATCTAGAGGCTTATCTTATGGCCTTATTCCTTCCTAAGACCCAGGTTGTGCAGGAAAGGAAACCTATCTGATATTGGTTCAAACATATTATCTCACTAGGCAGGGTGACTTCAATAAAATTAATCAGTGATATATCTTAATTAATGACATATTTTAAATTAACAAATGCTTTTTATTGAGGTAAAGTATACGAAAATGTATTATTTTAGTATCCCCCTGCTTTTTAAAAAATGGGGATTGAATCTAGGGGTGCTCTTACACTGACCTACATCCCCAGCCTTTTTAGTTTTTATTCTGAGACAGGATCTTGCTAAGTTTTGTCCAGGCTGGCCTTGAACTTTCAATCTTCCTGCCTCAGTTTCCTGAGTCTGATATTGCAGGAATTGTAATGTCATTACATTACTGCATCCATCCATTTTAACCAATTCAAGCATATAACTCAGTGGCATTAATTACATTTATGATGCTGTGCAACCATCATCACTGTCCACCTTCAGAACCTTTTAATCACCCCAAATTGAAACTCTGTACCCATTAAAAAATAACTCCTTATTGCTTCCTCCCCCAAATCCTTGGTAACCACTATTATATTTTCTTTATATAGAAATGTCTATTCAAATCCTTTGCATATTTTAAAATTGAATTATTTTTCTTTTGATTGTTGTCTTGTAAGAGTTAAAGAATATTGCATTTGGTTTCTGGATACAAATTCCTTATCAGACATATGGTTTGCAAATATTTTTTTTTTTTTGCATCCCACGAATTTCATCACAATGTCCTTTGAAGCACAAAAGTTTTACATTTTGATAAAGTCCAATTTACCTATTTTTTCTTTTTTTTTTTTTTTGTGTGTGTATTTGGTGTCTTATCTAAGAAAATTGTTGCCTAACCTTAGGTTACAAAAATTTGATTCCATTTTCTTCTAAAAGTTTCTAGCTTTAGCTTTAAATTTAAGTCTGTAATCCATTCAGACTTATTTATTTATTTATTTTTGGTACCAGGGATTGGACTCAAGGGCACTCAATCACTGAGCCACATCCCCAGCCCTATTTTATATTTTATTAGAGACAGTCTCACTGAATTGCTTAGCACCTCACTTTTGCTGAAGCTTTGAACTCGTGATCCTCCTGTCTCAGCTTCAAGAGCTGCTGGGATTATAGTTGTGTGTCAGTGCCTGGGCAGGCTTATTTTTATATATGGTGTGAGGTAGGGTGCCAACTTTATTCTTTTGCATGTGGCTATCCAGTTTCCCCAGACCATTTATTGAAAAGAATATTCTTTCCTCATCAAATTATGTGGGTATTGTTGAAAATCAATTGACTATAAATGTAAGAGGACTATATATGTAAAATGACTCTATTTGGATTCTCAACTTTATGCCATGTATCTATATTTCTATTCTAATGTCAGTAGCATAATGTCTTGATTATTACAATTTCATAGTAAGTTTTGAAAGTGTGAATCTTCCATCTTATTTTTCCATTTTAAAATTCTTTTGGTAGTTCTGAGTTCCTTGCATTTCCACATGAATTTTAGGACTAGAGAGAGTTGCACTGGATCTATAAATCAATTTGGGTAGTAGTGCCATATTAACAATATGAAGAGTTTCAATCCATGAATATGGGATGTCATTTTATTTACTTAGGCTTTTAATTTCTTTTTTATGTTTAATATATTATAGGTATATATAATAGTGGGATTCTTTTTGACATTCATAAATGCATGTAACATAGTTTTCTCTATTTTAGTCTCCAGTACTATCCCTTCTCTCCCCTCCTCCCTCTCCCTGATCCCCTTCTTCTAATCTACTGTTTATTTGTTTTTAAATTAGTGCCTTATAGTTACATATAAAATTGGATTCCATTATTATGTATTTTACATACACATAGGATAATTTGGTCAACTTCATTCCTCATGTTCTTCCCCCTCTCCTCCCTTTCTCCTTTCCTCTTGGTACTCCACTTCTACACTGCTGATTTCCCTTCTATTTATGTGAGATCCTCCCCTTTTATTCCTTTTTTTTCTTTCTATATTCTGCATCTGAGAGAAAATATTTGACCCTGGACTTTCTGAATCTGGCTTATTTCACTTGGCATGATTTCTTCATTCCCATTCACTTACCAGCAAATGACACAATTTCATTCTAAGAAGAAATATTGGAGTAGAATTCCATTGTGTATATATACCACATTTTCTTTATCCATTTGTCTATTGTTAGGAACCTAGGTTGGTTCCATAACTTGGATATTGTGGATTGTGCTGCTACAAATACTGGTATGCACATATCCCTGTAGCATGCTGATTTTAGTTCTTTCAATAAATACCAAGGAGAGGGATATTTAATTCCATCCTTTGTCTCTTGAGGGGTTTCCATACTGCTTTCTTTTTTTTTTTATTGTTGGTTGTTCAAAACATTACATAGTTCTTGATATATCATATTTCACACTTTGATTCAAGTGGGTTATGAACTCCCATTTTTACCCCATATACAAATTGCAGAATCACATCAGTTACACTTCCATTGATTTATATATTGCCATACTAGTGTCTGTTGTATTCTGCTGCCTTTCCTATCCTTTACTATCCCCCTCCCCTCCCCTCCCCTCCCCTCTTCTCTCTCTACCCCCTCTACTGCAGTTCATATCTCCCCCTTGTATTATTTTTCCCTTTCCCCTTGCTACCTCTTGTATGTAATTTTGTATAACCCTGAGGGTCTCCTTCCATTTCCATGCAATTTTCCATACTGCTTTCTTAAGTGGTTGTGTCAATTTTCAGTCCCATCAAAAATGTGTAAGTATACCTCATTCCCCACATTCATGCTACCAATTATCATTATGTGTATTCTTTATGATTGCCATTATAACTGGGGTCTGATGAAATCTCAGTGTAGTTTTGATTTACATTTCCCTGATTTCTAGGAATGTTGAGCATTTTTCATATATTTGTTGGCCAATAACTCTTTAGATTTTTGTCCATTAATTAAATGGATTATTAGTTTGGGAAGTGTTTTTTTGAGTTCTTTATGTATTCTGGTTCTTAATCCCATGTTCGAGGGTAGCTGGCAAATATTTTCTCCCATTCTGCAGGTTCTATCTTCATGATCTTAATTATTTCCATTGCTGTTTGGAGGCTTTTTAATCTGATGCCATCCCACTTATTGATTCTGGATTTTATTTCTTGAGCTTTAGGAATCTTATTAAGGAAGTCAGTGCCTAATTAGAACATATTGGAGTGTTGTTCCCATGTTTTCTTTTAGCAGTTTCATGATTTCTGGTCTAGTTTCTAGGACTTTGATCTATTTTGAGCTGATTTTTGTGCAAGGTGAGAGGTAGAGATCTAGTTTCATTCTTCTACTTATGTACATCCAGTTTTCCCAGCACCATTTGTTAAAAAGGATATCCTTTTTTCCAACATATACTTTTGGCACCTTTGCCAAGGATCAGATGACTTTATTTATGTGGATTTATCTCTGTGACTTCTTGTCTATTTCATTCATCTTCACATTTGTTTTTATGCCAGTACCATTCTGTTTTTTTTTTTTTTACTATATCTCTGTAGTATAATTTGAAGTCAGTTATTATAAAGCCTCCAGCATCACTTTTTTTTTTTTTTTAACTTAGAATAGCTTTGGCTCTTCTGGGTCTTTTATTCTTCCATATGAATTTTAGAACTGCTTTTTTCCCTCTAGTACTGTGAAGAATATCATTGGCATTTTGATGGGAATTGCATTGAATCTGTAGATTGCTCTTGGTAATATGGCCATTTTGATGATATTAATTCTACCTATTCAGGAACATGGTAGGTCTTTCTATCTAAGGATTTCTTCAATTCTTTCTTCAGTGTATTAAAATATTTTTGTAGAGGTCTTTCATCTCCTTAGTTGGACTTATTCCTAAGAATTTTTTTTACTTTTGAGGTTATTGTGAATGGAATAGTTTTTTTTTTATTTATTTCTAGGCAGATTCACTATTGGAATGTAAGAAAGCTATTGACATTTTTTGTTCGTTGTTGATCTTGAAGCCTGTTACTTTGCTAAATTTAAACAAATCTAGAAGTCTTCTGGTGAAATTTTTTTTGAGTCTTCTAGGTATAGAATCATGTCCTGAGCATACAGAGTTAGTTTGACTTATTCTTTTCCTATTTGTATCTCTTTAATTTATTTCTCTTGCCTGATTGCTCTGACTAGAGTTTCAAGAACTATATTGAATAAGAATGGTGAAAGTTAGGCTTTTAATTTCTTTTAACAATGTTTAGCAGTTCTCTTATACTTAGTCAAATTCATTCCTAAGTATTTATTCTTTTTAATAGTATTGTGAATAAATTGTTTTCTTATTTTTGATTGTTCATGCTAGTGTATAGAAATATAACTGACTTTTGCTTATTGATCTTGTATCCTGTGAAATCACTGAATTCACTTTCTTTTTTTTTCCATGGTTGGAATTAAGTTTTATTTGAGTCTCAACCATATAAATATATGTACACAACATTACATTCTATACAAGTTTGCCAGCCATTCCCCACCCATCTGCCACCTATTCTTTCCAGCTCCTCCGTATACTGAATTCACTTTCTAGTTCTGATTGTTCATTAGTAGATTCCTTAGGATTCTCAATATACAAAACCATGCCATCTGGAAGTTATTTATTTGCTTTTTCTTGACTAATTGCCTTGGCTAGAACACCTAGTATAAAGTTGAATAAAAGAGGTGAACATGGCTATTCCTGTTCCTGACCTGAGGAGAAAGCATTCAATCCTTTACTGTTAAATATGATGCTAATTTTTTTTTTTTTTTGTAAATGATCTTTATCAGGTTGAGGAAATTTTTCCTTTTTATAAATTGGTGCATTATACCTCTTTTTCTGGCTGGAACCATGGAGGGTGCTGAAGAGAAGAAAAAGAAGGTTCCTGCTGTGCCATACTCTTAAGAAAAAGAGAAGGAATTATGCAGAGCTAAAGGTAAAGTGCCTGAGGAAGAAGTTTGCCCAAATGATGCTTCAAAAGGCAAGGAAGAAGCTAATCTATGAAAAAGCCAAGCATTACCACAAGGAACATAGGCAAATGTACAGAACAGAGATTTGATGGCTAGAATGGTAAGAAAAGCTGGCAACTTCTATGTACCTGCAGAACCCAAATTGGCATTTGTTACCAGGATCAGAGGTATCAATGGTGTGAGCCCAAAGGTTCGTAAGGTGTTACAACTTCTTTGCCTTCACCAGATCTTCAATGGCACCTTCGTTAAGCTCAACAAGGCTTCAATTAACATGCTGAGGATCATGGAACCTTACAAGGCATGGGGGAACCCAAACCTGAAATCAGTGAATGATCTAATCTACAAGAGTGGATATGGCAAAAGCAACAAGAAACTAATTGCCTTGACAGATAACGCTTTGATTGCTCTATCTCTTGGTAAATTGCTGGGAGCCATCAGCCAAGTAGGTATGACAAATTCCTTGCCAGCTTACTCCCATGCTGTCTAGTGGAAGGACTTCTGAAAGGTGACCTTGCTCAAGGACCAGGGCAGGATCCGTGTTTAGGGTGTTCCCCCTTTAGAATAGGGCAGTTTAGCATAATAGGAGATTAGGGTGTTCCCCCTTTAGAATAGGGCAGTTTAGCATAATAGGAGATTAGGGTGTTCCCCCTTTAGAATAGGGCGTATCCTGCTGCTGAGTTCCTCTTGAGTGCTTAGGGTCAGACAGTATATTTTGGGAGACAGAAGCCCATGTGGAGTGAATTAGGGCAGAGTAGTGGATTTGGGAGAGAGTGGATTTGG
Source organism: Callospermophilus lateralis (assembly GCF_048772815.1). Classification (NCBI taxonomy): domain Eukaryota; kingdom Metazoa; phylum Chordata; class Mammalia; order Rodentia; family Sciuridae; genus Callospermophilus; species Callospermophilus lateralis. Next base: position 131,409,340 of record NC_135306.1, on the reverse strand, counting down.
GCAGAGAACGTGGATTCCCCCAGAACGTGTTTGTAGACGGCCTGTGTGAGCTCAGGAATAAAGAATTGCTGTTTGAATCTACAAGCTGTGTGGAGACTCGTGATTTGTGCCCAGCCAGAGAAGTAAATATGGCATCATCTGCATGGAAGATCTGATTCATGAGATCTACACTGTTGGAAAACGCTTCAGAGAAGCAAATAACTTCCTGTGGCCTTTCAAATTATCTTCTCCAAGAGGTGGAATGAAGAAAAAGACCATCCATTTTGTAGAAGGTGGAGATGCTGGCAACAGGGAAGACCAGATCAACAGGCTTTAGAAGGATGAACTAAGGTATCTACCATGGTATTTTTGTAATCTGGTCAGTTAACAAAACAGTACCTGCTCTCAAAAAAAACTGGTGCATTATAACCATAAATAGGAATTTTTGTTACATATTCATACATGCACACCACTATAATGATATAATTTGGTCAATATCATTCCCTAGTACCGTCCCTTTCCTTCCCTGCCTCCTTCCTCTGGTGCCTTCCTCTACTCTACTAGTATCTCTTCTGTTTTCATGAGATCTACTCCCTTCTACTCCCTACTACTCCCCTATTTTTTTCCTCTATAGATTCCACATATTAGATAAAACATATGACCCGTGACTTTCTGAGTTTGACTTATTTTGCTTAACATAATATTCTCAATTTCCATCCATTTTCTTGCAAATGACATAATTTCATTCTTCTTTATGGCTGAATAAAACTACATTGTATATATACATTTTCTTTATTCTTTCATCTATTGATGGATGTCTAGGATCTTTCCTGAGGAAGTTTCTTCTATTCTTAGTTCATGAAGTATTTTATAACTGGAGTGTGTTGGATTTCGTCAAGTACTTTTTATCTATTTGAGATGATCATGATTTTTCCCATTTATTTTATTAATATAGTTTATTGCCATGATGGGCCTTTGGATGTTAAGCCAATCCTGTACTCCTGGGATAAGCCTTATGTGACTGTGGTGTGTAATCCTTTTCATGTGACTCTAGATTTGATCTGCTATAGTTGCATCTCACAACTGCGGTGGCAGTCATATCTCTGATCTTGAACACTGATGGATGGCAAAGGTTAACCTATATGCTAAATACCACTTAACTGGATTACTCAGGAGATCCTGAGAGCTTGATAAGATCAGCCACTAAAAGAGGCACAGGGCCTGTTGTTGCTATTTCTATTCCAGTATGTGGAAGAAGCATGCTGATGAGTTGAATTTGAGTTTAATGAGTTGATGTACAAGATCTCCTATGATACCTTATTTTTAAATGTGTTATAGTTTGGCACCAGACTATCTAGCCTGACTTTTTGCCTAGAAGATATGGCCTTTATTTGCCATTGTAGCCATGTCATTCAGATCTGAAGCCCAAGCTATAGGAGCATTCTGTAATGTGGACAATTTGGAGAAGGGCCTAGATCAAGGTAGATGTTTACCCATTTCAGACTCTCAGTTTCCCTACTTGGTCCTGGTGCTTGTTGTGTTTGCTTGTTAAACACTACAAATGATCGATACAAAAGACTCTGAAACCCAAAGGATGAAAGTTATTATAGTCAGATCCTGATGGCATATTAATGACTCCAATTACAGTCCAGAGACCCAAATATGCCTGCAGCAAAGGAAATTAGTCAGAAAGTTGTCTTGGAGCAAAATGCCAGCTGTAATTACAGGAGAAAGGTAGCTTTAGGTTTGGAACCTAATCAAATTGAGTGAGTCCTCTGAGTTTATGACTTTCTTCACTAAAGCAATATCATTATATATTAATGTTATTTGCTAGACAAAGGCAGGATGATAAAAATCCCAAGTCTTACATGGAGTTTATGGGTCTAAAGCCTGTCACCCTAGCCTAGACACCTCTTTACATCTCATGGAGTGTCTACAAAGCTGGTTTTAGGCAGCAGGCTTAATCCATGATCCTTTATATACTTTAAAGATAGTTTCATATTCAGGTGTAAAATGGTGTTTTGAGTATATTTCTCCTCTCAACTATCAGCTGATCCTGCTTTTGCAGTGTCCCTGGGAAATTTACTTTAATTGAATATTGAATCTCTGTTTCCTTCTCTGTAAAATTGAACTTCCCTTCCTGTGTTTTTATGATAATTAAATGAACATCTGCAAGGCATTTAGCAAGGAGTTGGGCATACAGGAGGTGCCTAGTAAAAGTTATTGCTTCCTTTTCTTCCTTCAGTTAAGGCAAGAATATGCTCTGCAGCTACGAACCCAGAAAAGAGTTAACAGTGTGGTGGCTTAGAGATCATAGCCATGAAACCAGGTAAAGCTGTGCTATAGAGTTAAGAGTATGAACTCTGGAACCAGAAAGCCTGGGAGTTAGTCCTGGCTGTGCCATTTTCTAGCCATATGGCTTAACAGAGCAGGCCATCCAACCTCTTTGATCCTCATTTTAATGAAAGAAATGATAACAGTGTTTCAGGAAGAGGCACTTTACTTGCTGTTCCTTTAGTTCTTATATAAGAAGGTTCCTGATTCCTGCCTGGGCTGTCCTAATCTCCAATCTTTTGCCTTCCCCACCTCTATGATGCTCTTATGCTCCTTGCACTCCTCTTTGGGGCTCACTGGGCCACAGCCAGGTTGGGATGATGACTGTAAGCCCCCTCAGATGTGCACAGTTATCCATTCTGTACACAGGGTGTGTACCTGTGTATAATTTGGGTCAGTCACACCTCCAATGAGTCTGGGCTTGGCACACCTTGGTAAATGACTTTATCTTTGAGTCTTTATTTCCTTGTTTGCAAAAGGGTCTAATGATACCTCACACTTGCTTCATGGAGTGGTGGTGAACTTAAATATCTGTTAATATTTATTAAATACTTAACCTGTGCATTATGTTAAATACTTCACAGGAGTTTCCTCATTGAATTCTTACAACTCTATATGATTGATGCTACTATTATTATTTTACAGATGAGGAAACTGAGGCTTCAAGGGTAATTAATCTTGTCCAAGGTCACATAGTTATTGTACGACAAAGATAGATCTATGCCCACAATTTTTTTTTTTAAATTGCAGGCTGGGAATTGAACCCAGAGCCTCAATACATATTAGGCAAGCATTCTACCACTAATCTACATTCCCAGCACACCAACCACATCTTTCTGACCCCAGCAGTAATTTAGGAAATGCAATGAGATGACATGGATAAACACTGATGATAAGATATCAACCTCATGGCAGGCACTCATGATAAGATATCAACCTCAGAGGGTAGTGAGATTAATATTTCAATACTTCTTAAGTTTTGGAACATGACCCTCAATGTCTTGAGGATGGAAATCAGATACCCTTACTTTAATCCCTTCCACTCTTTCTTGCTGAGCCAACTCTCCTAATGATCATCTTTTATCCTTGGAAAATTTACCAAGGGAGAAGTCCACTTTGCAGCCTTATAGATGTATACTCATAAAGAACATACCTGGCTATTTCCCTAAGGGGTGCATAAAAGAAGTAAATGAGTAAATAAAATGATTAACTTAATCAGACCCTACTGGAAAGAAGTTATAGAGCAAGGTTGGATTGGAAGAGATAGAGGTAAAGACCATTTTATGGCCAAAGTTGGGATTTTCACCCACTGACTATGGAATGGGGTTGGGTCTAATGAGTGTTTGTAAAAGATCTTTGAAATTTCTGAGATGAAAGGCTATACTCTGTTTCTCAAGGAGCTTTGCTTGTTCTCATTGATCTGTTTGACTGAAATTGGGGATGGAGGGCCATGAGATAATTCATACACATCAAAGATAAATTATACCCCTTTGTATCCTCCCCACCTAACTCAGTTTCCCCTGTGTTTAATGGAGCAATATAAATGTCTGTTTTCATTGACAGAAGTAAGGGTTTGACATGATTTCCTTTCTTGGTATCTGGTTTTCTTTATTCAAACAATCCCATCTTGTGCCTCTTATGTTTATTAGATATGCAGTCATGAGGTGCCATACATATTTATGTGCGGAGTGGTAGGCAGATGGAGGTGGTGAAAGAGAAATGAAAGGTGCACTCTTCTTTTTCTTCTTTTGCATTCCAATCAAAGTATATACTGGCCAATGCACAAGTGTTCATAGCATTGGGGATATGTGTGTATTGGGGGGTTAATATGTAATGAAAACCAATTATAGCAACAACAAAATTCCCAACTCTAAGGAAATTGGAATTTTACTGTTACAGTAAAAGTTTTCCATGTAAAATGAATCAAAGTGCATTCTGCTGTCATATATACCTAATTAAAATAAATAAATTTAAAAAAAGTTTTCCTGATGGGTCTGTGAATCTGAGCTTGGTTTTGGGCTAGAGTTGTAGTCTTAGGAAACCAGGTGTGGAAATTATCACTGTATCTATGGAGGCATTTGTAGAGTCTTCTGTGCACCTCTCAGAAAGTCATGGCACTTATGTTCATCCAAGATGAGTTTCAGATTAGACTATGGTGTGTGTGTGTGTGTCCATCCTCAAGACATTTGTGTGTGTGTGTATGTGTGTATCCCCCCTCACTATTTGCATTGACTGAGAATTATCCTTCTGATAGAAAGGATCTTGTGTGTTCCAGGCTATTATTTCTTTAAGTCCTCATATTTTATTGTTAAGAGCCCTGATCATCAGCGAGGCTCTCTACTGTACTTAGTTTGCCTTTTAGGTTTCAGGCAGCCCCAGCATTCTCTCCATCTTATGTCAGATTAGACGCTATCTGTGTTCAGTCAAGTGAGGTAGCTGAGCTGGTTGAGTGTAATGATGTGGGCTACAGGTGATTTGTTTGCCTGTTGTGGGGAGAGTATAGAATAATTTTTTAGTTTTCCCCAGAAGGACTGCACTACCAGCCAATCTGATAAGTTATGTATGCAGAGGACATTCTGTTGTGGATTTTGAATGGGAAGGTTTGGTGTACAGACTGACTCAGCTGCATATATGACTATGTGTAAACTCACAATCTCTCTGAGCTTTGCTCTTTTTACTTCATGATATGAGTATATTAATTTCTCCCTAGTTTTTCCACAAGTTGTTTTGATGATTCATGAGGTAGTGCATGTGAATGGTAAGGGACTATATAGAGTAAGGGATTTATGAATACTGTTGTGAGAGGGCTAGAAGTCAGACCAACATGCCCAACTAATGTCTGCATTTTAGTTAGGTTTGTTTTGGAGAAGAAAGTCTTTCCTTCATTGTCCTATTCAGAGGAATAGGTTACTCTCATTCACATAACTAAGAATCCTAGAATAACAGGTGGCATACAATAGGCACTCAAATATTAGTTGATTGGATGACAGAATTATTGGGTGTGTGATGGAATGTGATAAGTGGATACCTGCTGTGTATTATGGTGGGGCACAATAGTTACTGGGTTTATATTCTGATGTGGAAAAGAATAAATAAAGGAGTGTTTATGTTGCTCAAAGGAAAATTTTAGAAAATACTGATTATGTGTTACTGACCCAAAACTCAGTATTGTCTCTAGTAATTTCAAAGTAACCAACTATGTTAATCACTAAATTATTTTTTTCCAGCTTCAGATCAGTCTTTCTATACTTGGCTCTGGCCCTGGGACTCTACAATGCAATCACCTTACTCCTTTGCCAGCTGCTCCCTGGTAGTCTCTGCCAGAAGGTGGTGCTACAGGAAGGCGGAAGCTGTTAGCTTCCTGGGCCTTCCAGCATTACCCCAGCAATGCCTCTTCACCTTGTCAGGGTAAGCGAATTCTGGTAGTAGCAGGTGATTCCTATTAGCAGTTTTTGCTTTATTTGCAGAATCAGTCAAATGCAACACTTCTCTCTGCCTAACCTGGGCCATCAGCTGTAGTGTCCAGTGTCTCTTAGAGGTGCTTCTCCTCAGAGGATCTTAGCTCCACTGGATTTGTCCTCCAGGCTGGTAGGTTTTAGCAATTTCAACCTCTTTCTTTTATTTTCCAAGTTCTAGGGGTAGGAACTGAGTTTTTCACTTGTTATCTCTTTGATACCTTAGAGTTTTCTTTTTGCCTTTTCAGCTCTTCCAAACCTAGTTAGCCATTCTTTGTATTAAGTTTTCTCTGTTAAAATAACTGGAGACTTCTGTGTTATAGTCTGGCATGTAAAGAGCTTAAAAATTGCCACTCCATCCTAACAAGTGAAAAAACAGAACTGAAAGATCAATATTATTCCTAGCTTCATAAGAGAAGAGAGGTCACTAGGAAAATTGTGCCCCACAAAATGGAGAGATGGAAAGGCAAATATAGAGAATCACAATGTACAGAGCTGAAACCTCCAGTGAATCATCACCAAAGGAAAAAAACATGAATTGTAATTGAAAAATTGCTGGACTTAAAGTGGACAAGACTGAGAAATTAAAAATTCCAGGAAACTCAGTTTTATGGGGTCCCACACCTTTGAGAATTCAACCTCTTGGCATTCTGCTCACAGTGAAAATGAAAGAAAAACCTCCTTGTGCTTCCATCAGGAGGAGGGGGAAGGGACCCTTTTGAAATGCACAAGAGCATTCTGTTCTTCTTAACAAGTTCTGCCTGAGGAGAAACTATTTAACTGGGGTTTTGTCAAAGCCTAATTTACCTGAGAGAAGGGAAACACACAACTCTAGTCCACTCTAGAAACCTGTTTCACGTAAGTAGAGGGGGAGCTGAGAAGCACATGTGAGGGCCACAGTCCAGAGGCACAGGCTCATTTAAGGACTAAGACCTAAACACAGGACTATAGTACACTTCCTCTTCCTCCCTTCTCCACACCACATTACTGTTAAAGGGCTAGTTACAACACTTCCTTTTACCCAGAACATCATGTCTGGCGATCAAGAGAAAATTACAAGGCAAACTAAAAGGCAAAACACACACTTTGAAGTGAAAGAAGCATCAAAACCAGACTTAGCTATGGCAGGGATGTTGGAATTAGTCAGCTCTCCTTATTTGTAGGTTGTATATCTGTGGATTCAACCAACTGCAGATCAAAAATACTTTTAAAAATTCATATGTGCTGAACATGTACAGACTTTTTCTTGGCAATATTCTCTAAACAATATATTATAACAACCAATTTACATAGCATTTAAATTGTATCATTATAAGTAAAAAATATCATTATAAGTAATTTAGAGATAATTTGAGGTATATGGGGGAATATGTGCAGGTTATGTGCAAATACCAAATGCTAAAAATATCATTTTATGTAAGGAACTGAGAATGAATGGATTTTGGTATCTATATTGTGTATTTCCTGGAACCAATACTCTGTAGATATTGAGAGATGATACTATATATATATTCACACATACATAACATGTATATTATTATGTAGGCTTATGTATAAGTAAAATTAGACAGCAATGAAACAAGGGATGGGAGGGAGTAATTAGGTTTATTTTGCTACCATAAGCTATTATACTACCTTGAAGCAGTGTAGTGCTACTTGAAAACAGATTTGGATTCATTGCAAATATATATTAGAAACTCTAGGGGCACTACTTTAAAAAGTAAAGAAAGAAATATAATTAATATGCCAAGAAAGAATAGAAAGTGTAATTATATGTGCCCTATTAATACTGTAGAAGCCATAAAAAAGGAAGGAAAAAAAGGAACAAAGAAGAAGAGCAATAAATAGAAAAGAGTAAGAAATTAGGTAGAATTATAGTTTGGATATGAGGTGTTCCCCCATAGCTCCCATTAAGGTAGGAATAGTCAGAAGACTAGCTCCTTATCAGCCCAGGAGAAAATCTAGATGACATGGGTATGACAGTGGCTTCCAAATGGAACACTAATAGCATGATCAGTAAAAGAAAGAATTGGTAAGAAGAATTTCATTAAGGTTTAAAATTTCTGCTCAGTGAAAGATAATGTGAGTGAAAATACAAGCTACAGATCATGAGAAATTATTTGCAAAAGATTTTAGATAAAGATCTTTTACCTGGAATGCAAAGATCTCTTAAAACTCAATAATAAGAAAAATATGAAATAAACTGATTAAAAATGGGCCAAAGATTGTAACTTGCACCTCATTAAAGAAGATATATAGATGTTAATACACATGTGAAAAGATGTTCCACTCACATCATCAGGAAAATACAAATTAAACCAACAATGAGATGCCACTATCCACATATTAGAGTGACCCAAATCCAGAACACTTATCATATTAACTGCAGGTGAGGATGTGGAGCAGGAGGAATTCTTATTCATTACTTGTGGGAGCGCAAAATGGCACAGCCTCTTTGGAAGACAGTTTGGTAGTTTTTTTTTAACAAACCTCAGCATATTCTTTCTATATAGTCCAACAGTCACACTCTTTGGCTTGCCCGAAGGAGTTGAAAACTTATGTCCACATAAAAACCCACACATGGATATTTATAGTAGCTCTATTCTTAATTTCCAAAAACTTAGGAGAACCAAAATAAAGTATGGTACGTCTAGACCAAGGAATACTATTTATTGCTAAAAGACATAAACTACCAAATCACGAGAAGACATGCAGAAAACTTAAATTCACATTACTAAGTGAAATAAGCCAATTTGAAAAGGCTATACACAGTATGACATTTCAGAAAAGGCAAAATTATGGAGACAGCAAAGATCTCAGTGGTTGCCAGGAGTTAAGGACAATGAAACTAATGTAATGATCATCGAATGTACATATGCCACTATACATTTATCTAAATTCATAAAATGCACAATACTGAGAGTGAAGTATAAAACTCTGTGCTCTGAGTGATAGTGATGTGTCAGTGTCCATTTGTCAGTTAAAACAAATGGAGCACTCTGGTGGGGGTAGCTGTTAAAGGGGTAGGAGGATATATGGGAAACCTCTGTACCTTCCACTCAATTTTGCTGTGAACTTAAAATTGCTCTAAAAATACTGTCTAATTAAAAAAAAAAAAAAACTAGCGTGGTAGCTGGTATGAGGTGGACTTCACTCTGGCTAATACTCTGAGTATTAGAAAATCCCAAGGGTTCTAATAAGTAGTTGGCAGCTTCTCTCTGGGTAATTTCCTAACTAGAAGAAAGGTAATGTTTGCATAGAACAGTTTGATATTTGAATGAGTGCTGCTTGTTCCAGAATATCTGAAGAGGTTTCCTCATGGGTAAGACGCAGATCTTTCAGTGGAGGATGGAATTACAAATATCTACTTCCTAATTTTTAGAATTATTTCTCTATAATTTTAAAAAAATTTAAATGATGCTGGGAATTGATCCTAGGGTCCAGCACATGCTAAGCAAGGTTCTACCACTGAGTAATATCTCCAGCCCCTCTCCAGAATTTTTAATATCAAAGGCTAGAAGAAAATTTTAAGTTTCTCTTAGTTCAATATTTTCATTTTGTGGGTGAAGAAACCAAAGACCAGAGAGATTATATCTGCTTTGAGTTCATACAATTAATTAAAGCTACTGTCAAGACTAAAACTCATGTTTCTTGATACTTGTTCCTGAAAGTACTGTAATTTAGTTATAAATCCACTGTGCCTGTGCATAGGCCAAGGGAGGGTGGTTGGACTTTCTTGGGTTGGTAGGCATAGAATAAGACTCTTCAGGACTGCATTGTGACATGTACTTTGTATTTTTCCTAGATATTTCATATTCTAGACGCTTCTGAGAAATGACATATAAACACATGGAGGATATAAAAGTTGACATTGGCTTTTTACCTTTAAATGCTGAAGTTGCTTAAACCCCAGACCTTGAACATTTTCTTCCTTTAGCAACACTCTCCAGGTGAGTTCATCTAATCATGACTAAATTCATTCTATAGTCCAGATTTGTATCTTTAATCCTGACATTTATTCTATGTTAGACACATGTAACCAACTGCCTATGTATCATCTTTCCATGAATACAATAGGAAGCTCAGACTTAATGCATCAAAATCTAACTTTTCATGATTTTCTCAATCTCTAAGTCTGCTTTTCCTTCAGCATTCACCATCCCTATAAATGGTGCCATGATTTATATAGCTGCTCATGCAAAGATGCCTTGGAACAATCTTTGCTATTTCCTCCATTTTTCACATCTAATTTATTTGAAAATCCATGAATGTACCTTCAAAGTATATCCAGGATCTAACTTCTTCTCACTTCCACGGCTTCACCTGACTCTTATGTGGACTAGTTAGTAGTTTCCTATTTGGCCTTTTATTTCAACTCTTGCCATTCTTCTTTCTATTCTTCATTTAAGAGCTATACTGGACTTTAAAAACTATAACTAGAAGCACATATGGCGAGCCCTAATATTGCCTCAGATTGCTGCCTGAAAGTGCTTTCTAAACTATAATGCTGGGAGGGAGCATCCAAACAGTCTTGGTAGCAAAGGAGAGATTGAAGTTTAGGGAGGCCAAGGCATCTGAAATTTGCAAGGCAGAGTAATGGGAGGAAGAAAAACAAACCACACAGAGAAATAAATCACACAATAGTCCCCTGGACTCTGTTGCTAAATGCTGAACTATGCATGCACAGAGTAAAACTTCAAGAGGCTAAGTGAAGAATAACTGGAAAGTCCTAGAAATGGAAAAATTCTCAGAGCTTACCCAGGAAGCTGGAAGATGTTTGTGTTCTCATCAGCCAATAATAGGCAAGTTCTATTGAATTCCTGGGGAATTCAGTAAAGACTTCAAAAGGGTATGACTTAGTTCTAGGGCCATACTAGCCCTAGAGTAAAGACTACTTTAAAATCTCACTACTAAAACTTAAAAACTAGACCCCAAAGAAGCAAGTTGAATTTCAAATAACTTTCCTTCCTAATAAGAAAAAAATGGAACACTTTTTATAGAATGAAATTCATTATTTAAAGTGAAATTGGCAATGTCTAGCTTCCAAACAAAAATTCTAGACATTAAAAGAAATATAAAAATGTGACATATAGCTGTTTAAGAGTCTTTGAATTTGCTGTGGTCTCAGACTAGAACTCTAAACAGATGTCTGCATAACACTTCTATTGATTTTGTATCTATTCAAAACTTACCTTCTTAATTAAAGTCTTAGAAATTAGACCAGAAATCTTGCAACTGCTAGAGGAAAAGATAGGGTCAATACTTCATTATACAGGTGCAGGCACCCACTTCAATAATAAGACCCCTAAAACTTAAGGAATAAAACCAAGAAACTATAAATGGTGCCATCAAATTAAAAAGCTTCTGAATAACAAAGGAAATTATTAAAAGGATGAAGAGATTAATATCAAGAATATATAAAGAACTCAAACTCAATGCCCCTCCCAAAAAATCCAGGCAAAAGAATTAAATAGAAATTTCTTAAAAGAAGAAACACAAATGGCCAACAAATATATGAAACAATGTTCAACATCTATAGCAATCAGGGAAATTCAAATGAAAACTATTCTAAGATTCCAACTCACTATAGTCAGCATTGGCAATTATAAAGAACACAAATAATAATAAATGGTGGTGAGGATGTGGGGAAAAGGTAAACTCATGCACTATTGGTGGGACTGTAAATTAGTACAACCACTCTGGAAAGCATTGTGTAGAGTCCTCAAAAAACTAGCAATAGAACCACCATATGAGCCAACCATCCCACTCTTCAATATTTATCCAAAAGATCTAAAACAAGCATACTGTAGTGATACAGCCACTTTAATGTTTAAGCAGCACAATTCACAATAGCCAAATCAACCCAGATGCCCATTAATAGATGAATGGATCAAGAAAATGTGGTATATACACACACACAAGGAAGTTTTACTTAATCATAAAGAAGAATGAAATAATGGCATTTGCTGGTAAGTGAATAGAAATGGAGAAAATCATGGCAAGTGAAATAAGCCAAGCTCAGGAAATCAACAGTCAATTTTTTTTTTCTCATGTGGAAGCTAGAGCAAAATAAGGGAATGGTTGGGGGAAGGGTTCAGATATAAAAAATATAGGGAAGATTAGTGGAGTGGAAAGAGGAGAATGAGAAGGAGGGTGGAGGGAGGGAAAGGGGAGAAAATATGAAATGAGTCTAGCATGTTGTATACATACAAAAAGGTACCAAAGGGAATTTCACCTTTATGTATATGTAGAAATTACTTATCAAAAATAGATAAATAAAGGAGTTAAGGGAAGAGTAGTCGAATAGAGGAGGAAAAATAAGGGGAGGAATGAGGGGAGGAAAAGGTGTGTCAATGGAGATTGAAATCAAAATTCCTTGCATGTATGAGTTTGTCAAACCCAAATACTAAGTATAGTTATAGGTCTAATTTAAAAAACTTACCTCTTCAGAGAAGGCTTTTTTATATATAAAATTGTCACTATCTGTCAATCTCAATTCCTTTAAACTGTTATTTTTTTATTCCTAGCATTTAGTCATTAAATTATATGGCTTTTTGATATATCATTGTCTTGATGTGTTATATGCATAATATATACTTAAAATACTTATTAAATAATTGAATGAGTAAATATAGTAAAATATTTTAGTTCCCTTTAGGTAAAGCTAAACATAGTTAACTAAATATTCAGTAAATGCCACCAGCATGATACATAGAGTCAGGCATCAAGAATGCATGTATATTTGATTATGGTCCATAAGATTATAAAGGAGCTGAAAAATTCCTATCACCTGGTAATTTCATAGCCATAATAACATCACAGCACTGCACATTACTTAAATGTTTAGAGTGATGTTAGTGTAAACACACCTACTATGCTGCCAGTTGTATAAAGTATAGCACATACAATTAAGTATGGTGTATAATACTTGATAATGATAATAAACAACTGTTACTGGTTCATGTATTTGCCATATTTTTATTATTATTTTAGAGTATACTTCTTCTACTTATTAAAAAAAATTAATTGTACTACAGCCCCACGTCCTTCAGGAGGTGTTCCAGAAGAAGGCATTGTTGTAGTAGGTAACAGCCCCATGCATGTCATTGCCTAAACCTTCCAGTGGGACAGAGGTGAAAATGGAACACAATGGTATTGATGATTCTGACCCAGTGTAGGCCCAGGTTAGTATCTGTGCTTGAGCCTTATTATTATTATTATTATTATTTTTAACAAAGCAGTTTAAAAATTTAAAAAAAGCTACCAGAAGGGTCATTGAATAAGGATATAAAAATATTTTTGTATAGCTGTACAATGAGTTTGTGTTTCAAGCTAAATGTTATTTCAAAGAAATTAAAAAGTTAAAAAATTAGCTTATAAAGTAAGAAAGTAGTAGTAAACTAAGGGTTTATTATTGAAGAAAGAATACTTTTAAAAATTTGGAGCAGCCTCAGTGTTCAGTGTTTGTAGTGTAGTAGTGCACAGTCTATCCTTAGCCTTCACATTCACTCACCACTCACTCACTGACTCACCCAAAGCAACTTCTAGTCCTGTAGGTTCCATTCATGGTAAGTGCCTATACAGATGTAACATTTAAAATTTTTTTTACCATATTTTAACTCTACATTTTTATGTTTAAACATGGCTAGAAATACAAATATTATCATTACATTATAATTTCTATCAGAAATCAGTGAAGTACTATACAGGTTTGTAGCTTGGGAACAATAGGCTATACTATAAACATAGTCATGGATAGACTCTATCAGAAAAATATGTCCATGTGGCAAGCCTAAGTCAGGCCTCCTACAGATTAAGCATCCCCATCTGAAAATTTGAAATCCCAAATGCTCTAAAATCCAAAACGTTTTGAGCACAGATTCTCTATATCTGACCTCATGTGATGGGTTTCAGTCAAAATGCAGGCACAGTAAAAATATTATATAAAGTTATCTCTATGATATGTGTGCAAGGTGTATATGAAACACATGAATTTTGTGTTTAGATTTTTGGTCCATTCTCAAGACATCTCTGTGTGCATATGGATGCAAATACTCCAAAATCCAAAACATATCTGAAATCTGAAATACTTCTAGTCCCAGGCATTCAGCTCAACCTGATACACCTCACATTTGTGTGAGTAAATGACTTGTGTAACTGTGGGCTGTAAGATAGTGTAACTCAACATCCAGACATTAGGATCTTATATAGCTCTTGGGCTTATCCTAAAATTGTGTGAAATGTAGCAAGCCCTCACTTCTGGGCTTTCTTTTTTTCATTTTCTCTCTTTTCTTTTAACACAATTCATTTTTTATTTTTTGTTATGTGGTGCTGAGGATCGAACCCGGGTCCTGCCGGTGCTAGGCAAGCGCTTTACCGCTGAACCACAATCCTAGCCCTCATTTTCTCTTTTTAGTATATTTGTTCCTTTTAGGTATACATGACAGTAGAATGTATTTTTAATCTAGCAAATCCCTTCCTCCCTGCAGTCTGCTGATACTCCTGAACTTTGGTGATCTCTGTAGGAATCAGAGAGTGCACTGTCCACTTGCATCATTACATACTGTTGAAAGCAGGGTGTGTGTGTATGTATGTGTGTGTGCCAGTTCTTTGTTAAGATCTCTTAAATCTTTCATTTCTCTCCAATTTGATGGAGAGAGACTGCCCTAGTCTAGATTATCTTCTCTCGCCTGAGCAGCCACTTACTCCTCTAACTCCTCTTGCTCCTTAGAATTAGTTCTTGGTCATCCAGCTAGTCTGAGCAAAACCAACCATTTCACTCCTGCCTTACAACCGTTCTGTCCTCAGAATGAAGTCTAAAGTCCTTCATGCCACATAGCATAGGATAGCATTGCATTGTGTGTATTGTCTGTATTATAAGTTTGCTGAAGTGTGAGAAAACTTGAGGGAAGTCATCCCCGCTGAGTCCAGGTTGTCACCGTCTGTATCCATGAACTACACTCACTCCTGTGGCTAAACTCATCAGTCTAGAAGGAAGCAGCCAGGCAAACAATGACAGCACAAGGCACCAAGTGCCATCAGAGAGTCACCCCCTGGGCGTGCTGTAGGAAATGAACAGAAGGATGCTTGACTCTGCTTGGAGTGGCAGGGTGAGGCAGGAGGAAGTGATGCTTATGTTGAATCTTAAGGGAGGAGCAGAAGTTTTGCAGGAGTCAGTATGAGAAAGGACACTCTGGATTGAGCAAATGGCATGGGGCTGGCATGGAGATGACACATGATAAATGGTTTTATGTGTCACACACGTGAATCTGGAAATGTTCTGGGTATAGCAAGGAACCCCTGGAGGATTTTAGAACCAGATTTGTGGGCTGAAAGGTCACTTTGGCCACAGTGTGTGGGACAGATTTAGAGGAGGACTGGAGGCAGGAACCTAGTTAAGGGGCTACGGCAATAGTCCAAGCATGAGGTGACGAGGGACAGAAATAAAGCTACTATCTAACACTGAATCTGAACTTGATATATTCTAGCCACATAGTAGTTTCTCACATTTTATTTTGTTTTGTCCTAATAACATTGCTACAAAGTGGAAAAACTGAGACAGTCGACTGAAGGCCATACAATAAGCAGTGAAGCTGAGATAGAAATCCATGTGGTTGCCCCAGAACTTTCACAGTCGACATTAGATAGTCCTTTAGATTGTGAAGTAATTGTGAGGTGAGACCCCCTTACTTTCCCAGAACAGTCTGGCTCAGAGTCTGTGGCTTGTGGGAGGGTCACCAGAGGCCAGCTCTGCTTCCCCTGAGCACAGAGGATGTGAGTCAGGCCATCAGAGCTGGGGCTTGACTAGTTTGTGTTTCCTCTGGCCTCTGCTTGCTTTGCTTCTTCCTCATCAACGATGCTGTTGGATATAAATTATGAGAGTTATTGCGGCAGGCTGGTGCCAGCATGATGCCTGACACACACACTCTTCATATCGGAAGACATTTTCCCTGTGAGCTGAGTTCTGGGAACATGCTACTTCTCAGAAAGTCCTGAAAATCCCAGAATTCAGAGACATTACCAGTATTATTAAAGCAAAGTAGATGTCTCTGTTTTCTGTAGAGTTAAATGAGAAGGAAATGAATTCCCATTACTCACCTGAGAAGGAAATGAATTCCCATTACTTACCTGCTCCACAAAAAGATGGGCTTTGAAGGACAAAATGACAAAGGGGCTCATTTTATGTTTTTCCAGATGATTTCTACCTATAAAACAATCTAAGTTAAACTTTAAAATCAGACATATTCATTTGCCTATTAGGGGTGACTATTTTATTGTATTAGTCAGCTTTCTATTACTGTAACAAAATACCTGAGATAGTCAACTTATAAAGGGAAAAGTTTATGTTAGCTCATGGTTTTGAAAGTTTCTGTCCATGATCATCTGGCTTCATTGCTTTTAGAGGCCTGTGGAACAATAGATAGCACATCACGGTAGAAAGGGTGTAGTAGAGCAAGCTGAGAGAGAGAGAAAAAAAAAAAAAGAAAAAGATCCCAAAATTCTTTTTGAGGATACACCTCCAGTGACTTGAAACCTCCCACTAAATCCCACCTCCTAATGGTCCCATTATCTTCCATCTCTCAGGTTGCAAACCACGCCTTTAACACATGGACACATGGGCAATGTGGTTTCGGGGGACATTCTAGATCTAAACTATAGCATTTATCACACACACTAAGCCAAGATAGACCCATTTCTGCTCCTCTGGTAGCTGGATGAGGCAGAAGGAAAGCAAGCAGATAGTCTTGCTCCTTTAGAATTCCCTAAAGTGATTGAAAAAGCTCCTGCAGATCTAGTGTCCACGTGACCAGCTCACAGGTCTCATCGATGGGACAACATTCACAAGTCCTACCTACTGGAAACCGCTGGACTCTGTGGGTTTTAGGGCTTAAGTTCATTGCCCCACCCCCACTGAATTACATAAACAAAAAGTTGTAACATTTTAAACAAAAATCAAATAGTTAAGATTTGTAAGAACTTTCATTGCATTTAAACCCATAGTTGAACCCAGGGCCACATGCATGCAAGGCAAGCACTCTACCAACTGAGCTATTCCCCCAACCCCAAACCCATAGGTCTTAGAAGACTCTCTTCTGCATGTTTTAGGTCTTTGATCAGAGCCATGTTATTTGAGAGATTTTCCTGACTTCTGAACACAAACACCAACATTCCGTGGCTCTGCCCTTGCCTGTTCTCTCTCATGTAGTCTCCCTGATTGGTTTTGTCCATGACACTTTCAAGTACCTAATAAGTACATTATTTATCATCCATGTCTCTGTACTAAAATAAAATGCCTAATTTTGCTCACAGCTTTGTGCCCAGTATGTAGATCTGCTGTTGTCATATAGCAGATGCTCAATAAATATTTATGAAATGATTGAATAAACTCCTAGCCCAATTCTAATCTCCAACAGTCTAATGCTTACTTGGAGTTTATGCTTATTCTCAAGATGCAAACTCAAAATATTTTCATTTCATTCATCCCTTTTGTTCACATCTTGTGGATTGCTATACATTTACAAGTAAATGGCAGAATTTTCTTTGATTTTGAGAATCATTCTTATTGTTCAATGCTTCTGACATTAGAATATAAAATATGTATCCTTTCTTTTCAATTTCCTTTTAAAATTTTCTATTATTGTTTCTGTTGTAAGGATGTTTCCCTTTTTTTAAAAAAAGTTTTGTTCTAATTAGTTATATATAACAGTAGTGTAATTTCTCATTCTTCTGGTTGTATATGATGTAGAATCATACCAGTCATGTAGTCATTTATTTACATAGGGTAATAAAGTCTGATTGATTCTACTATCCTTCCTATCTCCATACCCCCTTCCCTCTCTTCACTCCCCTCTACCTAATCCATAGTAACTCTATTCTTCCCTAGCCCCCATCCTTAATGTGAATTAGTGTCCACATATCAGAGAAAACATTCAGCTTTTGGTTTTTGGGGATTGCCTTATTTCACTTATCATGATAGTCTCCAACTCCATCCATTTGCTACAAATGCCATGATTTCATTCTTCTTTAAGGCTGAGTAATATTCCATTGTGTTTATATACTACATTTTATTTATCCATTCATCTGTTGAAGGGCACTTAGGTTAGTTCCCTAGTTTAGCTACAGTGAATTGAAACTGCTATAAACATTGATGTGGCTGTGTCACAGTAGTATGATATCTTAAATCCTTTGGGTATAAACCAAGAAGTAGGATAACTGGGTCAAATGGTGGTTCCATTCCAAGTTTTTTGAGGAATCTCCATACTGCTTTTCATAATGGCTGTGCTAATTTGCAGTCTCACCAGCAACGTATGATTGTACCTTTTCCCCCACATCCTTTCCAACATTTATTGTTGCCTGTTTTCTTGATAATTGCCATTCTGACTGGAATGAGTTGAAATCTTTGCATAGTTTTGATTTGCATTTCTCTAATTGCTAGAGATGTTGAATATTACATGCACCTCAGATAGAACACTAATCTTCAAGATATATAAATAACTCAAAAAACTTTAACATCAAAAAAATAGCTCAAGAAATACAGTTTACCAACAAATATATAAAAAAGTGTTCCCTTCTTAATAATCCAAGCAAGTCCTTAGAATTGTCTGATCATAGAAAATGTGTCCTAACAATACAGCAGAGGGCAAAGTGACTACTAATATCATTGTTCAAGGGCACTTTGGCCTCAGAGTTCAGCTTTGCTGGTGTGATGGTTGATACATCCCAAGTTCAGCAGTGGAAGAGAGGCTCTCCTTGCAGGCTTGCCTATCATTACACCACTACCGCAATCACCAGGTCCCTTTACCATGCCCTGACAACTTCCTCTTCCTTCCTTTGCTCCTGCTGTTCCCTCTGCCTGGGACAGGCTTTTTGTCCAGCTCAATGTCCCCTTCTCTGGAGACCTCCCTGACTGCTCTAGCTCACACATGGTGTCCTCTTGTTCTTTTCTCTGCACTGATCGTATTGCTTCAATTCAGTTATAAGTAGTGAGATTCTATGGAAGGAACCCTTTGATTTGGAGTCAAAAGGTTAGCTCTAGCCCTCATATCTGCTTCACCTTGGACAGCTATCTCTGACCCTTAGTTTCCTTCTCAGTAAAATGGTAGCAAGCATTGTTATTTGGGTCATGTGACAAGACCAAAGGTCAGATGTGATCATGTAGGAAAAGAGCTTTGGAAATGATTCAAAGATGCAAACATCCCAGACGATGACGACGACATCATCATCATCATCATCATCATCATCATCATGTGCGCTTTGTTACATCTAGAACTTACTAGGAACTTCATATAAATCCCAGCTGATGGCTGGTGGCTAATGACAGTACATTTAATCAAAATGAAATTCTGCTTAAAATCAGTTTTGTTCCCTTTTGGGAATGCCCACATTGGGTCAGGGTGATCCAAAAAAGGAAGAGAAAGAGAGGACTGACTTTAAAAAAAATTATTTATTTATTTTTTAGATTTAGGTGGACACAACATCTTTATTTTACATTTATGTAGTGCTGAGGATTGAACCCAATGCCTCATGCATGCTGGGCTAGTGCTCTACCACTGAGTCCCAGCCCAGCCCCAGCCCCGAGGAGACTGACTTTTAAAGAGCTATGTGTTCAGCTTGAATAATCACATTTCTTGGTCCTCTCTGCAGGCTTGAACATTCACTGATTCATTCTTTCATTTACTCATCCCGTGAACAAACATTTATTGAGAACCTGTTTTGCCCTGCATATTATATGTACAGAGATGAATAAGGTTATAGAGCTAGGTCAAAACTGCTGGCGTGTGAATGATGAGACGGGTACAGTGATTAAGATCTATCTGGGGAATGGAGGGGCACATGGCTCGAACCTGGGAGTTACTAATTATTCCCAGAGCATCATTTGGTGGGGCAGGAGGAAGAAGATACAGTGACATGTGAATGTACATGGCAGGGTAAGGAAGCGTCCACTAGACTATAGCGTTGTGTACTAAACCCATGTCTTCAGGCACTTCAGGGCTGAACTGCTGGACTATCAGGGGTCAGATGCATGGTACATGTCTCCATGATGTCAGGTAATTTTTTTCTAGACCCCTTTCAGCATACACCCTTGAAGGAAGAGGAGAGATCAATGTCCCTTGCATAAAGAGCCCTGTGTTTCTCCACTGTGTGTTACTACTTCAGCCATCTGTGAGTTAGGCAAGACACAGGAAAGCTGGTTGGGTCTCTCTCCAGAGCTAGGTTCTTTCTCCAATTTTGGATGAATTTAGGTTTCCTAGACTGCTGCTTGGGTAGGTTGGGAAGCTTAAAGTCTGCTAGGGAAACCTGTTCTTTCTTTTCTTTTTAAATCAACTTTAAATTTAGAATTGTGGAAAAGTTTCAAAGATAGTATAGAGAGTTTCCATACACCCCTCACTCAGTTGCCCCGTTGTGAACATCTGACATTATCATGTCCATTTGTCACAGCTAAGAAATCAGTTTTAGTACATTTCTATTAATTAAATTTTATATTTTATTGGAATTTTACTGATTTTCCTACTAATGTCCTTTTCTAGTTCAGGATCCCACCCAGGGATGGGATTAATTTTCATTCTGCTTAGGTTCCTTTTGACTATAACACTTTCTTGGATTTTCCTTGATTTTAATGACTTTGACAGTTTTGAGGAGAACTGCTCAGATACTTTGTAGCATGTCCCTCAGTTTGGGATTGTCTGATGTTCTTCCCATAGTTACCTGGACCTATGGAGTTGGGGGTGCAAGTCCATTTTTGAAGTACCCCTTGTGTCCCTTCTTTTCAGGGCTGAATGCCATCAACATGATTTACTGCTGATGATATTCATCTTCATCACCTGACACTGGTGATGTTTTCAAGTGACCCTCCCCACTTCCCATACTCTAGTCTTCAGAAGTAAGTCATTAAACACAATCCATACTAAAAGTAGAATGGGGGAGATTAAGCTCCATTTCTTAGAGAGGGAGTTATATCTATGAATTATTTGTACAACCCTCTACCCAATTTATTTATTTATTTATTCATTCATTTCCTTGTATTAGTATGAACTCATGCATTTTTATCTTATACTTGGGTATAATAAAGTATCACATTATTTATCTTGTTGCTCCATTTGTTGCAACTGGCCATTGTGAGCTCTTCCAGATTGGCTCCTGCATTCTTTTAGCTTGTCGCTACTCTTTTGTGTTTTGAGTACTTTTATACTTTCTTGCACAATGAGATGTTCACTCTCATTTTTGCATTTTCCATCCCCATCTACAAAGATCTGTTATTTACTTCGACAATACTCCAAGCACCCAAGGTGTGGAGTCTTCTTTTTTTCCTCCCCATTTTGACCAGTTTTCTGATAGCAGCTGAGCGTTTGACCATTCAGTTTAATTCTGGTGCTGTCTGCATGGGGTTAGAGTGACAGCCCCCACTTCAGATAAGGGTCCCAAGTCTAGGCCTCCCATATTTCTAACTATAAATAAAGGGTTTCCACTACCCTGTCCTTAGTGATAAGTTGCTAACGTGGCTCACAGAACTGAAGGAGAACTGTTTACTTACTGTTATCAGTTTATTACAAGAGGTACAACTCAGAAACAGCCAGCCAGATGAGAGGCATAGGGTGAGACACAGAGGTGGGATGTGGAGCATCCATGCTATTTCTAGGATGCCACTCTCTTGCATCTGTCTGTGTTCACCAACTCAGAAACTCTCTGAACCTTGTCCTTTAGGGTTTTTATGGAGGTTCTATTATGTGAACATGATTGAACAGATCGTTTGTTACTGGTGATTAACTCAATCAAAAGCCCCTACCCCTACCCTAGATGTCGGGGGGTGAGAACTGAAAATGTCAACCCTTTAATCCCATGGTTGGTCCCTCTGACAACCAGTCCCCATTGTAAAGCTGTCTAGGGGTCCACTGAGAGTCACTTCATTAGCAGAAACTCAGAAAGGGGCTTATGATGAATAAGAAGAAATGTTTTTATCACCCTGTCACTCAGGAGATCCCAAGGGTTTTAGAAGCTCTTGTGTCAGGAATCAGAATCAAACCAAACATTATAACAAAAGGTACTGTTCTTACCCCTATCACTCAGGTAACTAAAAAATTTTTAGGAGCTCTGTGCCAAGAACAAACAGGAAGGCCAAATGTGTATTTCTTCTTGCATTACAATGTTGCACCATCTCTAGAATGAGCCATTTGTTCAAGGAACTCTGGTGACTTTTATTAGAGAATGGCATTGGAAACCATGACCTTGGCATTAGGTGTGTTCATTACTACTGGGTGTCACCATTTCCAGCTTTCTTAGCACATAGAACTAAAAAATATATGTATCTAGGTATAATCCATGCATATGTATATACTTCTGTATACATGTACATACTTCTATCCATCTATATATTAAGCTAAATGTGAATTTTAACTTATGTTTCTGACTAATCCATTGCCGCATGGACTCATTCTAACCCTCCCTCTTTTTGATCTGCAACTTCACACATGCCTGGCTCCCACCATCCACCATTTGGACCCCGTATATGTGCATAGCACCTCACAATTCTTAAATTTGTACCCCTTGTAAGAAACAACTTTAGAATACAATGTTTATGTGTAATTCTTTTTCTCAAGCCTATGATTGCCAACTTTTCTAAATTTTCAAAGTTAAACATCATTTTCCAAACTTTCTAAGCTACTTAGTTTAGCTTTGTTTGTTTTTCCCATTCCCTATAGAGCATTCACCTCTTTTAAAATTATTTTCTGTCAACTTGACTTGGGAGAAGTACTGGATGTGGGTTTGTCAATGAACCTTTGAACTACGAAGCTTCTCTAAAACTCATCAGGACTGTAGGAGCATTTCCCCAGACATGGCACTCAGATGAGTCTTAGATGGTTTTGGCAAAATGACAAAATCATTTATTTCACACGTATTTATAATTATGAATGTTATCCTTACATATTCTGGAAAACATAGAAATTACTATACTACAGTACAGTGTCAAGAGGAAGATGGGAAGAATATATAAACTCACCATGGAGAAACATCAAAAACAATGAAAAATGTCTAGATTATGAGCAGAGAAAAAAATATCAGTCAACTCTGGCTTGGAAAATGTGTGGCTTCTCTTGAGAGGGTGTGGAATTTAGGAAAATGAGGTGTGCTTGCAGGCCTAGAAGTTAAAGTGAAAACTGCCACCTCCCCATTGCTGCCCCCCCATCCAGATGGGTGCACATTGGGCTTTTCCCTCCTCTCAGCCCTTTCTTTCAGAACTGAGCACTATGCACGTGGTAGGAACTCAGGAAAGACTTGTCCAGTCGATGAAGCAGTCCCCAGTCAGCCTTGAGAGTCAGCCGTTCGAACTTGTCTTCAGAGACCTCTTTTCTATTTGGCAACACCACTTTTTAGTGGTTTTATCATGAATTGTTTTAAGTTGATTTCACGTTTAAAACGTTGGTGTGCTCTTGCTGCCCTCCAGAGCCCTTTGTGGAGTGCCATAACAGAACCCTGCCAGCGTTTATGAGCTGGGACCCTGCCCAAGGGCGTCTCCATGTCCCCTCCACATGTTTTATTGGCTGCACAATGCTTGTGCTTTGCCCTCAACAATGAGTTCCTTTTACTCACCCAAAGAAAAACCACAAGAGAAAACTTGTCCAGAAAGCAGAAAATCTTTCTCCTCCCTTGTTTCAAACCCATCACTTTATAAAGAGGGTTTAAAAAAAATCTTTACTGGTGAATTATAATTATACATAATAGTAGGCTTCATTATGATGTATTCGTACCTGTAGATAGCAATAATTTTGTATAATTCTTTTCCTAGTATCACCCCTTCCTCCCCTCCTCTGACCCCCTGATCCCTGATCCTATGTTATATTGGTATCCCTTCTATTTTCATGAAATCCCCTCCCTCTTTTTCCCCCCAAAGATGGTATTTAAATGAGAAAAAGTTCACAGAAATTTATTCTCTGGATTTTTTTTTAATGATACTGGGGATTGAACTCAGGGGTGCTTAACAACTGAGCCACATCCCCAGCCTTTTTAAACAATTTTTTTTTTTTATTTTGAGACAGGTTCTTGCCAAGTTGCTTAGGGCCTCATGAAGTTGCTGAGGCTGACTTTGAACTTTCAATCCTCCTGCCTCAGCCTCCAGAGCTGCTGGGATTACAGGCATGCGCCACCGTGCCCTACTAGATGTTTTGTGTCTTCCCAGGGAACAGTGTTTGGGTCATACAGAACCATTCTATCTGGTGGGCTTCCTCTCCTAAGCCAGGTTTTCTCCTTGGAGAGAAAAGTCCCACAATACTGTTAGTGCTGACTGGGACAATCTCAGGTAAGCACAGCAGGGCACATTACAGGATGCTGGGTTTATCTCTTGGCAGTTTTGTGTCTGGCTTCATGTAGGTAGAAGAAGAAGTCTGATTGGCAGGGCTGTGGGGTACTTGTGGTTCAGTGGGTTACCCTGTTTGGATGAACAGGTTTTTTCTGTGCAAGGCAGAGGTTGCCCAGAGGCTAAGGGTGGGAGTTTTGTGTATTAACTTCCTGTGGCTACTGTAACAAACTACCACCAACTAGATGGCTTAAAACAAGAGGTGTCTATTCTCTCCTAGTTCTGGAAGCTGGAAATCTGATATCAAGACGTTGGCCAGTTCCAGGGCTCAGAGGGGAAATATGCTCCTGGTGTCTGAAGGTTGCTAACAATTTGACCTTCATTGGGCTGTGGCAGCATAATTTCAGTCTCTGTCACTGTTTTCACATGACTCTCTTCTCTTTGTGCGTGCCTCCTCTTATAAGCACACTAGTCATATTCCATTTAGGCTTACCCCAATCCAGTATGACCTCATCTTATATGATAACATCTATTAAGATCCTAATCCAAATAAGATCACATATTGAGGGTCTGGTGGAACTTTAGAGAACAGTATTCAACTTTGTATATGTTGCATCAACCTGAAAGAGAAGGTGACTTTAAAAAATTTGTCAGTGGCTCTGTGCACTTTGCCAAGTTGTGTCTTTTGCTTCTCTAATTTGAACAAATGTGCTAGCAGGGGCCCAGATAATTGCTATGGAGGCTGTCAGCTATGTGAGCTCCATTAGTTTACAAGTTTCCCTGGCTAATGCCTCTTTGGGAACTGCTGTAACTTCTTCCCTTGGTTGGATTTCTTAAACATGTTTGTTTCAGTAACAGTAAATGATTACTGGATAGGCCCTTTTAATTCCAGCTAGAGAGGTGATTACTCCCTATTTCATCCCATGATTCTCTACTGGTGGTTTAGAAATGTCTGTTGGATTTTCATGGGTTAGATGTGATATAGTCTACTTCATCTCTGTGAGTCATGCAATATTTGTACTCCATGGATCATAAGCCCCATTAAAAATTGTTTCAGGGGAGAACAGGGTTTTGTGATCAAGTAAGACTTGGGAATTATGTATTTGCTATGCTCTTCCTAAAGATTAGCAATGTACACTGTCTTTATAAAAGTTCTGACAAGTTCTGTAGTAAAGAGACCTATTAAACTTTGTTTTAATTTGGGGTATGTCAAATTAATTTGACTACAGATCATCCTCAATTTTTTTTGTAAATGAAAAATATCTATTACAATCCATGAGAATAGTATCTAAGCAAAATCTTCAAGAATTACGCAAGAGTGGTCAAGAATATAAATGTTGCAATCAGGTTCAAGTCCAAAACTTTAATTTGTTTACTTTAAAAAAATTTTTTTAAGTTGTTGATTCATTTCTTTATATGCAGTGCTGAGAATCAAACCCAGTGCCTCACACATGTGAGGTGCTACACCATGGGTGCTACTCTCTCCAGGGTGTCATTCCTGAAAAGGTAGGTGTAGTTTTCACTGCCAGTGTCACAGAAAGGGCTGCTGAGCAACCCGATGAAGAGATGACCACACAGTACATGGCCCCTATAGTAATAGGATAATCCTATAGGATTACAGGGAACAGCATCTGCAATGGAACAGAACCAGAAATTCAGGGCACAATAGTGAGCAAAGTGATGGAAACTCTGCTTTTTAAGGATGCATCCTCTGAGATTCCTGGTAAATCTAATGAAGATCCAAATCTTCCCTGTAGATGCCAGACCAGGTCAATGACCCCATTTTTCTCCTCAAGTGCACAAAAAGGGGGTGCTGGGACTGAGAAGGGCTCTGTTCATTCCTCTGCCCCAATATCAATTTTAAAGAATTAAATCATCTGCTGTGCAGCTAGGAGCAGGAATGAGGTTTGTCTACCTTCAGATGAGTGTCTATACTGCTTGGTATGCAGCGTACTGCCAGTGCCCTTGTCTGCTCTCATGGTGGATGACAGCCACTGATCTCAGCCACCTTCCCCACCAAGCCTGACAGGGCCTCTTGGTCCTCAGAACACAGTGACTGATCAATTGATTTTGGCACTTTGAAGAAGCCTACTTGTCATCCTGGTGGTGGGCAGTTAGTAAATGATTATTGTATAATCAAGTGAGTAAATGAATAATTATTTTCCTAATGCCTGAGTCAGTGACCAGCACGGGGCCTTGTGCTGCATACAAGCATCATAAATGCTTATTGAGTGGATTGGCAAGTGAGTATAAGACAGAGTCATGGGAGGCTGGGACCCAGCCTATGGTACATTATGGAATTGGGCCAAGTGAGGGGCTTGTTTGCTTCAAAGCATGAGCTTTTATTCCTGACCCATCTACACTGTGTCTTTTTTAACCCCAGGGAGGGATGGGGGAGCTGAATGGAACAACTTGGGGAGCTCTTTAGGGACAGTCAGGTGACATTGCATGCCAGGTCCCTGGGGAGGCTCTGGCTGGTGACTGCAAGGGTTGGGACAGGGACCTTTGGAGCAGGACAGTCTTTGGCTATTTGAATTTTTTTTTCAGTGCTTAAGCAGAAGAAAGGTGTATGAACTAGAAGCATATGAACAGTGGACAGCTAACTGTAGTTAGGGACTCTGGTAAGCAGTTTAGTACAGGGGAAAGAGCACAGTCCTGGGTCTCCTAACCTAGGAGGAAATAGTCCTTCAGAAGAGAGAGCACACAGATGAGGAAATGGACCCTTTTGGGGGTGGGTCAGGTGGGGCCTATAGTCCTGGGGACCCCATGGACTCACCCTGCATCTGTGAGTTCAGGGTACCTCTCCTCTTCTCTGCAGCATGAGAGCTGGTACCAGGACCTGTACAAAGACAAGGCTCTTGAATTGAAGGCAATATTGGTTTTTGAAAACAAAGTTTTGATTGTGTCTCTTGTCTCTTCCTGTTTAAAAGTTTTAAGCCATTCCTCATTGCCTGAGGGACAAAACTCAGGTCCTGGATCTGCTACACATGCCCTTCATGTCCTGGTCTTGCTTGTAGTCAGAGCCTTCCTTCCTCTCCCTAGTCAGGACTGCTCCACCCTCAAGCTTATCATCGCCCAGGACTTTCCTGCCTCTGGACCTTGAATCTGCCCTTCATCTTTTGTCACTAGGTTCAGTTCAGATGTTATGCACTGTGCTAGAATGAAAAACTACTCCCTTCCCAAGATATACTTGCCTCTTGAGCCCCAAACCTGTGAATTTACGTTGTATGGCAAGAGGGGATTAAGTTAAAGATCTTGATAGAAGTTGCTTGGATTGGATTATCTGGTAGGGCCCTAAATATAATCATTGTGGCTGTGGGAGGGTGAGGGACACACATAAAGACAAGCCCATACAAACATGGAGGTGGACAGTGAAGGAATGTCGATAGCTACCCAGTGCCAGGAGAGGTTAGGAAAAGATACTGGAGCTTGCATAGGAAGTGTGGCCCTGTGGACACCTTGAATTTGGACTTCTGGTCTCCAGAATTATGAGGCAATAAATTTCCAAAGTTTTAAGTCACCAAATTTGTGGTAATGTATTACAGTAGTCTTAAGAAACTGATTGATCTCCTCTTTGTAGCTTTCAGTGATCCCCAATGAATTGTTCTCATCCCGCACTCATTTTTCCACCCTGAGCACACAACATTCTCCATTGCTCTTCTGGGCTCCAAGTTCTGGGGCCCAACATAGAAACTTCTAGCAGTGTGGGGCAGAAGAAACAGCATTAGCTTGATAAAGCCATAAGTCAAAACCAAGAAATTGCTACACAATGATTGAACTTAACTTTATGAAAAAAATCACTCCCCTTTCCTCCCTAAGGTGATCAAGATGCGTCCCAGGGAATGTAGGATTGGTGTGTGATGGATGCTAACGGTGGCCATTATCTACTCAGATATGTTCTTCTCCTCAGTAGTCTGAGGCAGGGGTGTAAACTCAGATGACTTTATAGGCTAGGTAGATAAAGGAGGACTATCTGCCCTGGTATAACCTTTAGGGAGTGGTGGACACTGTGGGAACCTGGAGATGCACAACCTACTAATGGCATTCTGTTCACTGTAAAGCAAAAACAGACATTGTGCCAAGCAAACTCAACCAACTCTCTGCTGGTTCTCAAACTCTATGGAGTCTTACTGCAGATTGGGTGGGAATTACATGGCATCTGGTGAAAGGAGAACCACAGTTCTAGGATTAGGCAATGTGAGTCTTCTGGGCTAGGGGAAGAGTATGCTGGGTTTTCCTTGGGATAGTATTGTCTTTGGTGCAAGTGGGTGCACCTGATCATCACAACTCTATGACTCTAGATATAAATATTGTTCAGCCTGATTCCCTTACAGCTGCCATTTCATGAACACTAACCACACACCAACATGGTACAAGTCATTCTCTATGTGATTTCAGACAATGCTCATCATAACCCAAGGTGCTGACCATTGTCAATATCTCCATTTTACAGAAGGGAAAACTGGGACTTAGCGAGGTGAAGTGCTTGACCTAAGGTCTCCCAGTTGGCATGCTGTGGAGTGTGGCTTCCAACCTAGCTCTGTCTGGCTCCCTTTAGCTTGCGTGCCACTTCCTATAAAGACAGAGAAGGGAGGGCTGGGTTTGTTTTGCCCCTCTTTCTGGCAAGAATATTTCTCTTTGAGATAAATAAATGGATATTTGGTTTGTCAGTCAAGTTTTTTTCAGTCAAGTTTTGGTGGGCTTAGTGTTATCCAAGGTTCCTGAGAAATTTTACATTATTCCCAGACAAAATTCAGGTCCTGATCTGTGATGCTGCACATTAGATCATGGTCAGAACTAACCCATCCAAGGCATGGCCCATCTGAGCTGCTACCATCTGTCTTGGACTTCTATTAGGCTTCAACAGATGAAGAGTCCAAGACCTCCTCCGATCCCTTGCTATGTCATAAACTAGCTCTAGGCCATAACCTGACCCTATTGACTTACATCTAACTGAGCCTTTTTAAAGTCTCAGTTTTAAATCTCTAAGTAAAGGATTAAAATATATAATATTGTAGATTCTTTCCGGTTCAAGCAATCTGTTCCAAGAGTCATATACAGCATATATATATATATTTTTTTTTTCACTCTGAGTGAGTTTGCTGTGTGGGAGGGCTGAGAAGGTGAGAGAGGAGGGGAAGAGAGTCTTTAGGGACTGAGAATCCACTCTTTCCTTTTCTCTTGCTTGTCTTCTTGTCACATGGCTGAGATCTTAAGCCCAGAGAAGAAGACTGGGAGGATGCTGAAAACTGTGTATGATAAGGGTGAATGTCTGTGGAGGACAAACAAGAGCTGTTGGAGATGAGGTAGAGAGGGAAGATGGGAGGGGAGGGGAGGGGGGATAGTAGGGGATAGGAAAGGCAGCAGAATACAACAGTCACTAATATGGCATTATGTAAACATTGTGAATGTGTAACTGATGTGATTCTGCAATTTGTATTTGGGGTAAAAATGGAAGTGCATAACTCACTTGAATCAAATGTATGAAAGATGAAAAAAAAAAAAGAGCTGTTGGAACCATTTGGAAGAGATGAATGCTAATGATTTCTCCAAGCACCACCTCGGGGCCTTGCTTGGTGCTACTAGCATGCCGGGATCCAAGGCGAGACGTCCAGAATGTAGCAATGATCTCAGGACAGGACTGACAAGGCTTCATGTCAACTGGTCACGCTGCTCTACTGCTTATGAAGTTCTGGTGACTATTATTTCTCTCTCTGACCTCATTTCCTGTCGATTCTCCCAAACATTTTCCACACAGCCTGGCTGCACAGGTTTCTTTACTGTCTTGGAGTCATCAAATATGTTGCCAACTCAGGACCTTAAAAACACACCATTCTCTCTGTTGGAAGTATTCTTCCCTAAATATCAGCATGGCTCATTCTTTCACATTATGTAAGTGGCTGTTCAAACACTGCCTTCTCAGATAGCATTTGACCACCTGCCTCTTCCCTTACTCTATTTTTGTTCTTCATAGTACTCACACCTGATGTGACAATGTACAATGACTCATCTATGAGCCATTAGAATGTATGTCTGGTGAGAGAAGAAATTTTGTCCGTTTTGTTCACTTCTGGGTCCTATTAGCCAGGAAGAGTACTAGCCCATAGTACATGCTCAATACTCGAGGGTTGAACCCCTCAAGGGTAAGAACCCGGCTCAGCGATGTGTCACACGGCTTTGCTGCAATCTGTGTTTTAGTACCATTCCCTACCTCTTCTTCACGTGAGCAGCTCATGCTCCAGCCATACCCAGCTACAGGTTTTCCCTGAGCACATCTTGCTCTGTGATGCTCCTGTGCCTTTGCAGAACTGCTTCCTCTTCCTGAACACCATCCTTCCTTCTCTGCTTGGTGAACTCCTACCAGTTCTATATGTTCCAGCTCAAATACCTTCTTATCTGGGTTGCCTCTCTTGGCTTCTGAAGGTAAAGCCAGTTCTTTTCTCTTCTGCAGCCCCCGGACCTCTGCTGCATCAGAAAACACTTCCAACTGGACTAGGATTATTTGCGTGTCTGTCCTTTGGTCTAAAGGAGCATAGATACCTCTGATAAGTTAGGCATACCTCCACCTATTGCAGTCCTTCCATCCCAAATCAGACCCACACTTAAGTTGGGTCTTAAGTTGTCTTTCCTGATGGGTTTGCTGAATTTGCAGATAATATTGATGGAAAAGAACCATTGGTTATATGTAAAAAGAAGTTGTTGCTCTTGTTCTCAGTCTATAGGGTACCCATTTCAATTTATTGCAATTCTGATTTGGCTTGTGGCTCCAGAAAAATAGCATTGGCATTGGCTAGGCTGAGATATCCACCTTGCTGAAGTCAGAGGCTGCCATCCAAAAATACTAGAGGGAGGCTACAGGGGACTTCCCCACTGAGATGATGTCCTATTGGACATGTCCCTACACATCATGGTTATGACTGATGAAGGGCTCACCCTCAGTGGTTGTCCACCCAGACGGGAGGGGTTGGGAGTGGTGGCTCAAGTGGCCCTGGTTTTTGTCTCATCTGAAAGCAGAGCAGTGTCTGGAGCTGCCTTCTCATGCACCACTGTGCCCTGTCTCTCTGAGTCATGGATATGCAACAGGGCTTCTGCTGACATGTGCTTCTCATGCATCAGATGGTGTAGAAATGGAGAGAGAACAGGGTTTGGAGTCAGAAAGGCAGTGGAGTCCCAGTTCTGCCCTGAAATGCCTATGTGACCATGGCCAAATGACTTAACTTGCCTGGACCTCATTGCTACACTCAAAAGATAGAGGTAATGACACCTAACACACAAATATGGGGAGCAAATGAAATAATATGTGTGTGAAGATATAATACATTATAAATATTTGTGCAAATGTCCATTATTATTAATACTATTCACAACAACTTTATATATCTTACATATTTTTTTTAAATCAGGGATTGAACACAGGGGTGCTTAACTACTGAGCAACATCCCCAATCCTTTTTTTTTTTTTAAATTTTGAAACAGCATCTCATTAAATTGCTTAGGGCCTTGCTAAGTTGCTGAGGCTGGCTTTGAACTCACAATCCTCTGTGATCCTGAGCCACTGGGATGATAGGTGTGTGCCACTGCACCCAACTTTTATTTCTTATATCCTTAAATAGTTGTAAGCAGGGAACTGATACTAAATATTGGAGCTGATGTGTGTTATATTGTTTTTGGAGTATTACCCCTGGCTTGCTCAGGCCTTCCTTATGTCAACCCACTGCCCTTTCTTCCTTCATTTAGAGTTGGACTCTGTAGAGATGGATGTCACACCTTGCCCCCAGCCCCATGCCTCCATTCACTCCTCAGCACTCTGCAGCCTAGGGCCATTTCCACAGGACCCATCCACTTGGGACTGGAAGTGCTGAGATGCAGAGATGTGGAAACTTGTAGCCTGTGAAAGAGGCTCTCTCTCCATATCTGGGATTGTGCCTGCAGGGCAGTCTCAAAGCTAACAGCCTATTGTTCCTTGGCATCTTGATGCCACAGCTATTACTGCTGCATTCACATTCCAGAAGAACTACAAATCTTCATAGGAAGAAAGAGAGTGTGGGGGATCTGGGGGACACATTTGTAAAAGGCGACTATGCAGCACCCAAGGTTGGCACTTTTAATAAAAATATGAGCAGACAGTTGTTCTCTTGAGTCATAATAGAGAATGTTAGGGCTGCAAAGGGCTTTTGGAATTCAATCCTGTCATTTAGGTAATATAGTCTCAGAGAGTTGAAATGATCTTCTCAAGGTTATACAGCTAGATAGTTGAAAATAACAGAAAAATGTTAAGTCATGTTCACAGACATTATGTTGACTCAGTTGATCCCTCAATGGTCCAATGATAGAGACATCATCAATATATACCTGTTTAATGCATTTGCTGCTGAACATTCTCATAGAGAATAACTTATCTGTCTGAAGCCATACAGCTTGTAATGGGGCAGCTGGTCCTTGGAATCTACCATTTCTAATACCTTTTGGCCTCAAAATGTTTAGCAGGAGAAGCAATCCCAAGTGCAGACTTTATTTCACACAATCTGCCCCTTGTTCCTCATGTGTTCAGACTTGCACATGCTAGACACACACCCTAGGTTTGAGTTTGGACAGCATGGCTGCTGCACAGAGGTTTTTAGGCCAGCTGTGCAGCACCAGGTCATGGGGACTTGCTTTCCACACTAACTCTGCCCTTTCTTACACAGAAGCACACAGACTTGCTGCTACCTGGTCAGCAGGGGCTGCAAGTGCAGACACATTGCATAGTCCCTCCTAGACATGGCACAGGTAGCCTGTAGCAGTGGAGTGGCCCTGTGGCAGGGTTGCAGTTCTAGAGAACACTGCCGTTCAGCCATCCATGATTCTGGGTGATTCTGGATGGGCTCTGTTTCCTTCCAGAAAGCAGAAGATGAACTTTCAACAGCAGTAAGTTCCAGGCATACTCCTTATAGGACCGTGTAAGAATCTAACCATGGCAAATTTGCTTTTCCCTGAAGCCCCCTTAGTGAGGAAGTCATTTGTTCTTTAGATCTGAAGGTAGAACCCTTTCCAGACTCCTCAGAGGCCCCTCCGTGCAATGGTATGCCTGGACTTTAAGGCAGGGAGCTCTGGGCTCTTTCTTTCTGGCTCTGGATTGTCTCCTGCCTCCCTTAGTCTGGAAAAATTGGTTCAAATATCCTCAACAGGAGTCAGCATTGCCTTCTCTGGAAGGCGTCCCCAGAGAAGGAGGAGTCAATCACCTACTCACAAAGTTGCATCTACTATATTTAGGTCCTCTCTGGGTCACGCCTGACGACCTCTGGTTGGTGTGTTTCCACTGAGCTCTGGGAGAGGGTTGTGAGTGATGTGGCTGCTTGGAACTAGGCCTGCTGGACAGGCCACCAGCAGTGTGCCAATGTGTGCGAAAGGCCCAGGTCACTGAATGGGGAGGCTGGAATGTCCCTCATCCTCTTGTCTTGTACTTTGCAGCTCTGCTACTCAAGGCCCTGGGACTACTGATGAGTCACCCTGCGTCATTGCTGGGGCGGTGGGGCCTCCCAGTTGTGCTTTGGTCTTTTCCATCTGGCCCTGGTCTCTTTGTGAGGCAAGGAAGGGAGATAGATGGTCCCCTCTTCCTTATCACCTACCTCTCTGGGTCCTGAAGCTGTAATGTGACAAGAGATAGATGAGGAGCAGCCACAGGGCACTTGCCCGGAACCTGGTCACCCATCACCTAGTGGGATGAGGCAGTGGCTCTGCCCCTAGCTCTACCTGTGCCTGTGATAGAATGCCTCCTCTGCCTTTGGTCTTGCTGCAGTCCTTTTCTGCTTGAGAGAGCTCATTTCCCTTTGATCATCTACCAAGTTTAATTTTTCCTAGATGGTGATGACCAGTATCTTTCTAAAACCTCTTGAGAAAGTGGAACCCTGTCATTCTATAATGAGACACTGGCTCCAGAAACCTAATTGTATCATACTTTGGAACTTGTGTTGGCTTTGAAGTGCTCTCCTGTGCAAGAGGTGAACATCATAAATCACTTCTTTACTTTTCATATTGTGACAGGTACCAGTCAACATGGCTCACCTGGGACAAGCAACAGTTAATGGTTACTTTATTTTTCCTTCATTCTTTTGCCTTAAGACCCCCTCACGTTGCTTTTTCCTATTTGGTACTGGAGTTTGGACCTAGGATTGCTTTACCACTGAGCCACATCCCCAACCTTTTTTATTTTTTGAAATAGGGCTCACTAAGTTGCTGAGACTGGCCTTGAACTTATGATCCTTCTATCTCAGCCTCCCGAGTGACTGGGATTACCGTGCGCTGCCATGCCCGGCAGAGACTCCTTTACTTTTTGGCCATCATACCCAACCTCCTCCCAGGGTTCTCTGCTTAGTTAACAGTTTCATTTAGTGTGTTCATTGATGAGGCTTGGGACCAGTGGCAGCAAGAAGGAGTGGGCAGTAATGGTGACAAGGAGGAGGTGAACTTTCAGTCTTTGGGTCACTGTGGTTGTGATTGCTAATGTGGAGTACATCTGCATGTTGTATCTGGGCACGGTTTTGCCAACAGAACCTCTGAATTTTTTCTCAGTCTTAACTGGAGATCTTTCCTCTATCAGTGTCCTTTATCAAACTGTCACCATTTGTTCAGTAAACATGGGCATCTGCTAATGCAAAGGTGCTGTGCTAGTTGCTTTAACTGTGTTATTTTACTCCTCCTGATTGCAGTTTGTCTATGTAATAGAAACAACGACACGGCTTACCTACTAGAAATAATTATTTTTTAAGAGGTTATTAGTTATTTGGTCCCCCAAGCCCTTGACAGGTCTAAATAGTCTTTGATGGGGAGGCAAGAGCCCCTCAGCTACTCTGTGCTCCCCTTCTGCTTGAGGATTCTGCCCTGTCTTCCTGCAGCTTCTCCTTCCCTGGAAGTAATTTTGAAGAAGTCACAGAGCCAGCTGTCAATATGGGGACTTTTTTCATCCTGGTACATTAGAGTGTGAACACATCAGATTGCCAGCCCTTTGAATAAGGCTTGTATTTGGTGGCTTTGAACCTGATGCCCACAACTAAGACCCTGTGATCTGTTCTTTGGTGACTGATGTGCCAAATATCTCTTTGTACTATTTGATGGCTCCCCCCAAGAGCTCACAGTTTATAAGGATCAAAAATAATGGAAATTTCCTCCAAAGAGTAGCGTTAACACCATTCCCCAAGAACCTACCAGGAGAGATGGAGAAATCTCACTCTCCATTTGTGAAACATGGACAGAGGTAACAAGACAAAATTTCAAACAGGTCATTTACATAGGTGTTTTATACATAGATACATATACATAAGACGATTTACATTTTTAATCAAATTTTCTGATCTATAGGAAGAGATTTCAAATATGTTTAATATAGAATATAGGATCCAGTGAGTATATCATTCTTTTACATAAGAGAAACATGAGCTTATATTGAATAGATGGAATATATGGAGCTTCAACCAAAGTGTGTATTTTTTTTTCACTAAAATAGGAGTATTACACATGCACATGATCATCTCATGTTTATATATGTTGGCATGTGAAACACAAGGCAGACCCACAAATTTTCAACTTGTTAGAACATCATGGGGGCAGGTCTGCCCCTGCCTGACTTCAGTGATCCAGGTCCTTTGTGTCCAGACACTGATCTCAGTATGTGGAGGAACCTTAGAGAGGTAACAGTTAGCTGACAGAATTATTAGCACAAACACCAACATATGCAGAGCTTTACCTGAGTTCTATAGAGGTCTCTCACATTTCCAGTTCCACCTCTCTCAAGAAGTGGAACACATGCATAGTCAGGGAAATGGTTTCACTGGAGTCCAGTCTGTTTTTCTTCTATCAGGACTTCTTGATACTCTTCTACATTTTCCAAGCTGTGCATGTTTTATGTGCCAAATGACATATCTTTAGATAGTACAGCTTAGCTCTGCCAATTACTAGCTGTATGATTTTGGATAAGTTACTACACTTCTCTGAGCCACAGTTTCCTTATCTCTAGAATGGGAATCATAATAATGTCAGGATTACCTCATAATTCATAGGATGGTGGTGAGGATTCAGGCTTCCCTTCCTGATACACATAAATTGTATTTATCAACAGAAAGGTGCTAGTCACAAAGCATGAGGTGCAGATAAATGCTCAATAAATGCTACTACCCACTTATATCATGCTTGGTAGTGCTGACGACTAAGTACTTAATAGTGCTTTCTGAGGAATGGTTTATGATCATCCATAGCATTGACAAGGGTTGACAAGGGGGCTGGCTTTCCCCAGTGTGCCCTGTATACTGTTGGAGCCTGACCACGGCTCTAGGAAGGTAGCTCTTTAATCAGAGTGATTGGCATCATGATAGCATTCACTGCTGTTGTGGAAGGAATGTTAAAGCTTTATGGACAGAGAAGAAACTTCCTGGTTAAGATTCAAACAGAAAATGCCTACTGCACCATCTAGAGCCTTGAATACCAGCACAGCTCTCAAGAAACATACTAAATACCTGCTTCCTCCTTACTTGAGACAACTTAGGGGGCATTTCTATGCCTCCTGTATAGGGTCAGTTTTGGGTGGTGGAATTTAGGTTGAGCATGAACTCTGAAACTGTGGACGGGTGATTTTGCATCTCAGTTGGCCACTTAGTTGCTATGTAATCAGGATTAGTTAGCCTCTCTGGGCCTCAATTTTCTCATCTGTAAAATGAGGATGATAATAATATCTACAGGGTTATTGTGAGAATTAAGTGAGATTACATATGTGAAGCAATTAAAACCATGCCTGACACAAACACTATAGGATATTAAGATTAAACATCCATAATAAGGTCTCCAAGGGGTGGTGTTTTATGCTTCTAGAATTCAGTGAGCACTCCCTGTTAGAGCATTGGGAAGGAATAGTGAATGTGTGCAAGTGATGTTTTCATTGCCTAGGGTTTATGATTCCTTTTCTGCCTCTCTTGCAGGAAGGCACACCCATGGGATTAAATTCTGACCTGGAGGATGCAGGCTGATGTGATGTATGTATGCTCCCTCCAGGCCAGACCCATAGCAGTTCCTTACATGTGATTCTTCACCCACCTCTTTTTTTTCCCCCTTGTCTGCCATCTAGGAGAGCCACAGAAGTTCTCAGCTCTATCCTTGGTCCTACCTTTCAAACAGAATCACTGTAGTTCATAAGCCTTTCCAAGGTGTGTGGGTGGACTCATGACATTCACATTGCTTCCTCCTCTGCAGGCATTTAGAGTTTAGCTTTTGGAGTGGGGATATAGCTCAGTTGATAGAATGCTTGTCTTGCATGCACAAGGCCCAAGGTTTGAATCCCCTGCACCAAAAGAAAAAAAAAAGGAGTTTAGTTCTTTCCCTGCTGATTGCCTCCCACATTTCCATTTGCTTTCCGTCTTCCCTAAATGTGTTTATATCATTATAATCTGTGATCTCATCTCCTCTTCTTTTATCTTTAAAAATTATTTTCTGCATTTTCAGAGAGAGTTTCCAGGAAGCAGCTGAGACAAACAGGTACAGTTCTTCATGTTTAAACAGCAGTCCTGTTGGATCATTTTCAGAACCAGTGCTGGAGATGCAATACTTCAGAAATAGCAACTTTTCTTTTATTAGTTACTCTTGGATTTTTAAAACAACAATAAAATGGCAGGTTATTTTATTTTGATAAAACTATTGCTTGGAAAATATTACATTGTGAATGTGACATTATGATTTAATCTTCTTTTTAAAAGAAAGTTTTCTAAGGAAATGGTTTGGAGCCTACCACATTTATCAGGTATTTTTCATTATTGCAATTCTGTATCCAAATTGCATAGCCCATTTTGGCAGAAGAGCAGAGATTATAAGACTAAGACCCACAGCTGCAAGATACAAAATTAGTTTTTCCATCAGTTCCACAGGTTAAACTCCAGTTTGCCTTTTTCCAAACTGGTAGGGAATTTAGAAAAGGAGACAGCATTTTCATCCAGGAAAGTAAATCTTACTTCTTTTCCATGATTAGCAATGATTGCCAACACAACCAAGGTTTCTAGAAGAAATTCAACCCCATTCCATTGCTATTTCCTTATTGAATCCTTCCAGTCCAAGTGTCTGAAAGCAGACGTGATGATGAGAGTGACCTGAAAGTTGCTCATCTGCACCGATTCCAGAGAGAATAACCTTTCTCACTGCTCTGATACGATTTCACTTCATCCTGGGTTACTAACCAACCTCTTCCTCTAGAAGCAAAGCAAACTGCAAGTGGTTTGAGTTCTTGAGAAATGTTAATTTCAGCAAAACTTCAAATGTGAGAAGGATTTACAGATTGCAGTTCCTTTAGTCCTGTTCTTCCTCTGACACTATCTGGTACATTATCGTCGGGATTATCAACAGTAGCAGCAGCAAGAACCTTAGAGAATTCTTCAGAAGGTATTCCACAGTGATTTTTGTGTTCATTTCTTTTTCTTTCTTTTTTTTTTAAATTAAAGCTAGTTGGTAAGGCCTTATCTTTACTCATGAACACTACATTAAGAAGGTTGATTGGTTCACCTAAAGGAATATGATGATCAGTAAGGATTGCAATCATCATGGAATTGATGCCTCCAGAAAATAAGATTGCGACATTTGTTTTTCAAGTTTTCGAAACTTCACTTGGTGCCAGGTTTTTGTTTCCAGGTAAATACAAGACACGTCTCATGATTGCAAGACGTCAATGAACTACCGAATCCATCTCTAAGAAAGACCTGGGGGCTGGGGTTGTGGCTCAGTGGTAGAACACTTGCTTAGCATGTGCGCACCCTAGGTTCGATCCTCAGCACCACATAAAAAGAAATAAAGGTATTGTGTCCAACTACAACTAAAAAATAAATATTAAAAAAAGAGAAAGACCTAGAATGTCTCTTTTGAAGGTGGTATGCTGGAAAAGCTTCTACAGGGTTTCCGATGGAGCTTGTGGCAACATCATATCTAAAGGAACAGATATGAGTTTGGTTTCATTGCACTCCTTCTACCATAAATGTTGGTAAGTTGCTAACATTTGAGTCAGTCTATTAATAAATAATTCAGTAACATTCTCCTTAGAAACACATTTCCAAAGATGCAGTAATCTTTTCCGAAGATCCAATTATCTCACTCTTCAGTATATATCTGAAGGACTTAAAAGCAGGATACTACAGTGACATAGCCACAGCAATATTTATAGCAGCTCAATTCGCAATAGCTAAGCTATGGAGCCAACCTAGGTACCTTCAACAGATGAATGGACAAAGAAATGTGATATAGATACACAATGGAGTATTACTTAGCCATTAAGAAGAATGATATCATGGCATTTGCTGGTAATGGGTGGACACTGAGACTCTCATGCTAAGTGAAATAAGCCAATCCCTCCAAAAACAAAGGTTGAATGTTTTCTCTGGTATTTGAAAGCTAACACACAATTAGGGGTGGGGGAGAATAGAAGTTCATTAGAGTAGACAAAGGGGAATAAAGGGAAGGGAGTGGAGAGGAAAAGGATAGACAGTGAAATGAATCTTACATAACTTTCCTATGTTCACGTACACCACAGTGAATCT
Organism: Callospermophilus lateralis; assembly: GCF_048772815.1. Taxonomy (NCBI): domain Eukaryota; kingdom Metazoa; phylum Chordata; class Mammalia; order Rodentia; family Sciuridae; genus Callospermophilus; species Callospermophilus lateralis. Next base: position 131,369,744 of record NC_135306.1, on the reverse strand, counting down.
CACCATCATGTACATTCACAAGAAACTAATAAAAAAATCAACTATGGGAAACTGGCAGAAAGATAATAGAGGAAAGGGAGCAGAGGGAGGGGGAAGAGAACGGGAAGGAGTGGTACTTGGGTCTGAATTAGAATAAGATTATATTCATGTTTGTATAATTCTGTCCAAGTGGATTCTACTATTATGTATAACTAAAAGAACCGATAAAAAAGAATGTATGGTAAAAAGAAGAAAGACATTAGAATCAGTAAAATGTATGTAAATTTGTCATTTAGATGGGCAAACTAACCCATGTACCCTCTCTGATCTCAATTTTATCATCTGTAAAATGGGAGTAATCATGATTATCTTGATGATTGCTGTGACAATAAATGTTACAAGGAAAGAAGGCAAAACAATTATTATGGTGCCTGATGCACAGTCTTTACTCAATAAGCAGTAGTTTCTATTAAGTAATTATTTTTGCTAATCCCAGTGACTCAGAAGGCTGAGGCAGGAAGATCACAAGTTCAGTGCCAGCCTCAGCAACTTGGTGAGGCTCTGCGAAACTTAGTGAGACCTTGACTCAAAATAAAAAATAAAGAAGGCTAGGAATGTGGCTCAGTGTTTGAGTGGCCCTGGGTTCAATCCTTGGTACCAAATAAATAAACAAATAACAACAACTACAACAATTTATTTTTGCTTCTTTTAAAGATTAGTAAAGACAAATTTAGAGTGAATTTGACCTTTTTAAGCTCTAGTACTCCCGAGTAAAAGAAGATACCATGACTGAAAGGCCACATCCCATTCAAGTCCTGCAAGGAAGTAGATCATACTTGATTTCTGGGTGATGAGACCATAAGAGGGAGCCTAGGTCTTAGAGAACAAAGAACTCTGGAAAGGTGACGAGAATGTCTAACAAGCTCAGCAGAGCAAATGTTTTAAATTTTACTAATATGGAAATATTATACCCAAGAGACCACATTTCTATTTCCAGAGGGCTCATGGACAAATCCATTACCTCATAAGGGTTCTTATGAAGCAATTAGTCAAGTTTATTATCATTTGCTTTCACTGTTATATAAGTATTTATGATGATTTGGTAATATTAATTATAACTAATAAAATATTTACTATTAATGACTTATTAGTAATCATATCTATCAACCATCTGTTTTTAGGAGAGCAGAGAGACATGTGACAAGAGTCGATAAGAGGGGACCCTGAGCCGTCCTGTTAGATTTGTGGGAGGGTGGTGGCTGGCTCCAGCACTCAGCAGGAGCTCTGCATGGATGGGATCTGCTTAATTTGCTTAGTCAGTCTGGTCTTGAGTGAGGAGTTTGGATCTTTATACTTATATGAATGAGTAAAGCAGATTAGTAGAGGGAGGGCACAGGAAATCTGGGGAAGTCTAAAGCTTTCAGGATGGGTACAGCACGCAGAAAACACTGCACCGTGCTCTCACATGTGCCTCCTATTGTTCTTCCAGCAAAAAAGGAACCAGGGGCCCATTTCTTTTGATGTGTGGAGAAGGTAGGTTGTAGTGATGACATGCATTAATCCCTGTGATTTCTTTTGATCTGGCCCAGACTTCTAGTTGGAGGCCAGTCAGGGCCTTGGTTCTCAAGCTGAGTCATAGCACTGGCCCTCTGTCTCCTGCTCTCTCCATGGGCTCCAAGGGAGCCAAGACGTAACACTCTCCCTGCTTGGGAAATCCAAGGCCACATGGATTTTTGCTGTCTGGGGTCAACTTGTTGCTCTACTGCTTCACAGTCAGGTTGGCTGCAATTCCATCTGGATCCATCTATTGACTTACACATTCAAGATGTAACTTCATGGTGCTAGAAGCAATTCATGTGCAAAAATGTAAATATTTCTAGTAAAAAATTATTTAAAAAAATACTGAAAGATGGACAGGAGGTTTGGGGAGCAATAGGCACACTCTGGGTGCCATTGTTGAAGGTACGGAAGGCAAGAGGAAGAAAGGGAAGTTGGAAAAAGACCCATTCAAGCCCTTGCTCACGGTGCTTTCTCCTAAAATCTCATTTTACTCTCTTCTCTCTGTCTACCTTCCACTGTACATACTGACAAATGACACTAATTATGTTGTTCCTTGTATTCTCCCTGGCATTGAGTATAGAACTGAAAATTGACAGGGGGCTTTATAAAAACTGTCTGATCTATTAGTGAATGTGTAAGACTCCGCCCACATTAACTATGCTTCTTTTTTCTCATGCCCACTATCCTTACCCATTGACTTACTCCCTTCTCCCATGGCTCTCCCCCTGGCCCTGGATCACTTAGCTAAGATGGGGGAAAAGATGATGCCATTAATTAAGTCCATTCAGAAAGAATCCTCTTTATGACTTACAAAACAAACCAGGTTCAATCTCCTAGAATTTGCTCTTCCTCTCCTGGTCTCAACTGCTCCTGGAGCAGTAGCTTATGGTGCATTATGTGGCCAAGTCCAAGAACCACACCGTGCACAACCAGTCCTGAAAATGGCACAGAGATGGCATCAAGAGACCCTGATCACAAAGAAATGAATCTTTTAATGGGGTAGACTGCAAGTTCCTGAGAAATATGCATTTTTCTAAGAAGCACAACAAGAAGGGCTTAAAACAGATGCAGGCAAACAACATGAAGGCCACAAGTGCACATGCTGAGGCTACCAAGGCCTTCGTAAAGCCTCAGGAGGTAAAGCCCAACGTGCCAAAGGGTGCCAGCTGACAGCTTGATCGCCTTGCCTTCCTTGCTTACCCCAAGCTTGGGAAGTGTGATCATGCCCACATGGCCAAGGATGGCAGGCCCTGCCAGCCAAAGGCCAAAGCCCAAGCCCAATCTCAAGGCAAGGCCCAGGCTGCAACTCCAGCTCCAGTATTGGCTCCAGCTCTGGCTCCTGCTCCTGCTCCCAAAGGTGCCCAGGACCTTATAAAGGCTTCACAACAAAAGCCTCTGTCTACAAATGTGAGGACAGAGGGACAGGTGTGGCCCCCTGGTCCCCTATCTGAAGGGCACTGGTGTCCTCCTGTGCTGTTTGAACAAATAAATTTGAGGCAAGGAAAAAAAATCTCCCAGACTCCCTTACAAGGGTCCTGAGACCCCGTAGTTATCCCCTTAATTCTGAGTGATAGAACCAACCTAGCAGGCTGGTTATGAGAGCCCTTTTTCCTCAGTCTTCCCATATGCATAATGGTGTTAATGGCACCTGTCTCTTACTTTCCTCATAGGAACACGGTGAAATAATGTTGTAACGTGCTTTGCAGTCTTCAGATGAAAGCTACCATATAAATACCAACTGTTATTAAAGGCCCTTGACCTACAGAAGACCATGGAAACTTCATGATTGTGGTGTTCACAGCAAGATGGATAAAAAATCTCAGGTTGTGCCCAAGGACTCCTTGTTGCTGGGGCCTAGGAGCAGCTCATGAGAATTAGGATCTGTACATCAAATAAGAGCTTAAAGGAAATTTGGAAGTGGGCCCAGAGGAAACTTTAGAATCTTTTAAAACAACTTTATAAAATAACTTACCCTGCTAATAAGTCAATGGTACAGGGCTCTCTCAGTGAGAGACTGTGGTTTCTGACGTCATCCTATCCTCACTGCCATCCTTTTCCCCAGGGAAGCTGCTTTTCAAACTTTTTATTGTTTCTTTTGATGTTAATTCTCATATCTCTAAATAAAATGTTTATGCTTTTGGTTTTTGATGGATCCATTTTAGATATTAGCTATTTGATTTCTGCACTGATCGATTTATTTACCACTCTATCTCCTCATTCTCTCTACTTTTCAATTTAATTACATTTCTCTTTCATTTATTAGCTTCCTTTGAAGTGTTGCACCATAAACTTACCTCTTTCTTTCTTTCTTTCTTTCTTTCTTTCTTTTATTTTGTACTGGGGATTGAGTTCAGGGGCACTCAAACATCCCTAGCCTTTTTTTTTTTTTTTGTATTTTATTTAGATACAGGGTCTCACTGAGTTGCTTAGTGCTTTGCTGTTGTTGAGGGCTGGCTTTGAACTTGTGATCCTCCTGCCTCATCCTCCTGAGCCCCTGGGATTACATTACAATTTTTCACTATGATTACATTTTCTCTCTTGCAGGGCTTTAGAGTTTTCCTATCACTTCACATTCCTTTTTATTCTGGCCTTTTAAAAATTACGTTCTTTTTAAATATGCATGGCAATAGAGTGTATTTTGATATATCATACATACATGGGGTATAACTTCCCATTCTTGCGGTTGTACGTGATGAGGAGTTATGTTTGTTTTTATTACATTCTTAACTCACATTTGAAGACTTGGTCCACAAAGGCATTCTGTTAAATGTCCTTCCCTGACCTACAGCTCCTTGAATGATGTACAGCCATTGTTCTAGAACTTCCTCACTGCCTCAGGATTTTAGGGTTTTGTATCTTCCTTGTTTTGGGGGTTTCTCCTTCATTTTGCTGAACTTCCCCCCCCCCAAAAAAATGTGAGTTTTGAACACTTGGACACGTTTTTATTCTGTGTTCAACTTACATGATAGTTTGGGTAGAGAATTCATAATTGAACATATTTCTCCCCTTGGACTGATGAAGCTATCATTCCACTGTCTTTTACCATTCAGTGTTGCTGGCAGGAAGACTTGTGAGAGTCTGGATCTGTTCCTTTGCGGGTGATCAGTTTTTTTTTCTTCTCCTCTTTAAAATACTTTAGGTCTTTTCATTTTCCTTATTATTTGAAACTTCACAACCATGTATCTAGGAAGACTGTTTTATTGTGCTGCAGGCTTGGTAGGCCCTTTCAGTTTAGAAATGCCTATCTTTGATCTCTAGCAAATTTTTTCATTTAAGTTCTCTGATAATTTTCTTTCCTCTGTGTTTCTGAACTCTCCTTTTAACTCTTACTGGTTATTATGGGCTGAATGTGTCCTTGTAAAATTCATTTGTTGGCTCCCAACACCTGATACCCCTGAATGGATGGTATTTGGAAACAGGGCCTTTAATGTGGCGACTAGGTTAAAATCAGGCTGTTAGGGTGGGATGTAATCTAATCTGGGAGGAAATTTATACACATAGAAATACCAAGTATGTACATATAGAAAAATGACCCTGAGGATGCAGCAAGAAGGTGGTCATTGGTAAGCCAAGGAAGGTGGCCTCAGGAGAAACCAAACCTACTACCACCTTGACTTTGGAATTCCAGAACTCTAAGAAAATACATTTATACTGCTTAAGCCACCCGGTCTGTGTTATTTTGTTATGGCAATCTTAAAAAAATTTAACACACTGGTCAAGTTCAAGTGTTAAATGTACAAATAAATAAACTCAGATGGATTCCATTTAATAATGAGAACTTATTGGCCCACAGAACTAATAACTCAAGGGTGGAAGGGCCAGCTTTGGCCGTTGCTAATTTTAGGGAGCCAAGCAACATCACTGGGTTGATCTTTCTTTTGGTCTTCTGTTTTGTCATTCATAGGCTCTAGGATGGGATCATATGCTCTGATGTTTAAGTCCAGTGGTAATGAATCCCTACTTCTTTTTCTATAGCTGCATTTAAAAAAAAAGTCTTCTTTTTTTTTCATTGTTCCCATTTGAGGCATATGTTCTCAGCCAATGACTGAGATAGAAATGTACTCTGGTGATCTGGTTTGATATCATATACTCCCATTTTGAGCTGGGAGTGGAGACAACACCATCCAAACTCCACAGAGTAAGAATGGGCGAGGGATGATTGCTTCACAAAAGAATAAATACCAGAGAGCTAAATAACATCAAAGGTTGTACATGCTAGGTTAAAATGTGAGTTTTGATTTTAAATGCATATAGTAATAGGAGCATAGTTTCATTAAATTAAAACAATTCTAGGAGTTTAATAGTGAGAGAATGGTGCTGGATGGAATGAATTTAATTAAATTAGTATTTAGTGATCATCTACTGTTTAGTTTAAAGGTAAGTGAGGATGAGGACAGAGCATATTTAAAAAAAAAGACTTCAGTGAATGTGTGTGTGGACAGTGATTGTTACAGTTTCCATGTGTGACCAACTGGATCATCATATACGACACTAGCCCATGACCACCACTACCTTTGTAATGGGGTAGGGAGTTAAGGCCCAACTTATTATTATTATTATTATTAGGGTTTGAACCAAGGGCCTCATGCTTGTGCTTTACCAGTGAGGTCTCAGCTTATTCAATCTATACTCCAGTGATCCATGAGAGCAATCTGGGAAGATAAATATTATTTTAATAAGCTTATTCTTGCAAGTTGTCATAATGTTAATTTTTTGTTTTATTCTAATCCTTATGTAACCAGTGGGCATGCCCATGGGCCTTTTTTTGGTCAATGACCTTCAAACTGATGTCAGGATAGAGAAAGTGGGACACTTTCTTGCTAGGAAGCCTCATAAGACTTAAGATTCTAATAACCTTTGTAACTATCCTCAAGAACTCCATTTCTTGGCTTGGTTCCAGGTTCTACTACTTACTCACTGGGTGACCTTTGGTCTGCAATCCCATAGCTCATTGCCTCAGTTTCTCCATTTGAAAACAAGTTTCAACAAGACCTGTTTTTTTCCTCTGTGATGTTGTGATATATAATTAGAGTTTTACTTTTCTTCCTCTCCTAAATTTGCTTCTTCCTACAAGCTATTCTCACTGTTGACTGATCTCAGGTGGAAGAGAGATGGTAATAACAATAATTAATAATAATAATAATAATAATAATAATCTATCAACAATAATAGTAGCTTATACTTATTGAGTACTTTTTGCATATTAAGAACCCTGCTAAGTGATAATTTTTAATACTCACAACAACATTTTGTGGCAAGTGGTCTCACTGCATTATCTCCATTTAAAATATTGGGAAATTGAGGCATAGAGAGGCTTATTTGAGTCTGTGCTGCTCTGACCTTAACTATTGTACATTGCCATCTTACTAAATGGCATCAAATCCAAGAACTCGTGGATCAACACCCTGCTGCTAATCAGCACTGTTCAAATTTAGTGGACAGAAAACTAGAACTACTTGGGGGATTTGGAAAAAAACTTTGTGGTCATGGGGCCTAACACTCAGTTCACAGTGAGGAAATCGAAGGAAAGAGATTGAGTAACTTACTCAAGCTTATACATATCAGGACTCCCTGTCAACAATTATTTCAAAATGCCTTTTATAGTCAATAGAGCTCATACATTAATTGTTAATTAGCAAAGGGTTTTGCTTCTCTAATATGGGTTTTCAGTCACAAATAGAAATATTGCAAGTACTTCTTTTTGATACGGGTACTTTCCATTTCAAGAGCTGAAGCCTGCTTTTCATATCAGTATCTGTTATCCATCTCTTAATCAAATTTGCTAGTGTGAACATGGGCTTCTCATTGTTCTTCCAGAGTATATGTGGATGATGTCATCTGATACCAACAATGTCATCCGATATAGGAACTTTGTCATGATCTCCTCTGCTTTTTCTTTAAACATCATGTTGTCTTTCTGAACTTTTGGACCAGTTTATAAACTGTTGGAAGTATTTGACTGATTATTTTTGCTATGAGGAATACAAATTTAAATCATGCCTGTGTAGTTTTTTTTTATCTTCTTCAATGATTAATAAATTTCTTTAAAACCAAGGTCTCTGCATTTTGAACATGGAACAAGAGCATGGAAAGCCTTTGTATCTGAAAAGTTTCATAATAGACAGTGCACCAGGTACTGGAGTTGGGTGAATTGCCCTGCCAGGAGGTTGACTTCTCAGATAGCAATGATGGGATTTCATATCCATTAACTTCCTCTTTCACCTCTTGTGGAAAGTCATCACATTCAGAGACTCACCCATGAACCAGAGCCTATATTTATACTAGCATCTTTTCCATCATTTATATTTATGACTTTATTTGAATAATAACTTTTGTTATTATTTTAATCATGGCTTTTATAATTCTGTGAGCCACATTTGAGGCTTTTAAAAAAATATGAACTTTTTAATTGTGGAAACTTATAACATAAAATTTACCATCTCCATCACATTTCAGTGTTACAGTTCAGACATGTCAAGTTCATTGACATTGTTCTGAAACTGACCTTAGACCTTTTTCATTTTGCAAATGTAAAATTTTATATCCATTAAATAATGACTTTCCTTTTGTCCTTAGCCCCGTCCCTGATAGCCACCATTCTACCTTCCGTCTCTATGGATTTGATGACACTGGAGACCTCAGATAATCATATAGCATTTGTCTTTCATATTTGAGGTCTTGATCCAATTTTAAAATTATGAACATGATACCATAATTAAAGTAAGCTAATTTGGCAAATATTAACTGTAGCATGCAAATTATGTACAATACTTTATCTGTGATAACCACTTTCTGTTGAACTAATTAAATCCTGGTTAGAACAGGTCAATAATCCTTGTAGAGGGTGAACAACCTTGAAAAATCTAACTTTTATTGGAGATGTTATGAGATTCCTATGACAATAATAATCAATCCTTCAATCACCAAACTTCAAAAAATAAATAAATAAAATCCATTGCTTTTCCCTTCAAATGACCAAACCATCTTCAGTCAACTTGACAGAATGCTGGCTGACACCTGTGTCTGGTGGGACCCACTTTAAGACACTGTGAGTGAGGGGTTTGTTCTGGAAAGTTCCAATTGTCTTTTGGGAATTCAATCATACATTTTTTGCATTTTTATAATTTTTATTAGTTCTAGATGACAATAAGATGTATTTTGACACATCATACGTAAATGGGATATAACTTCTCATTCTTCTAGTTGTACATGATATAGGATTACACTAATGAAATTATGACATTTGCCAGTAAATGGATGGAGTTGGAAAATATCTTGCTAAGTGAAATAAGCCAATCCCAAAGAACCAAAGGCTGAATGTTTTCTCTGATATGCAGATGCTAAATCACAATGGAGGGTGGAAGTCTAAGGAGGATTAGAGATGCTTTGGATCAACCATGGGTTCATACACCTCAAACATCCTGGGTTTTTTCACAATGTCATTTTAATTTGTCTCAGAGAGAAGTTTTATTCCTTTAAATCTGTGACTAATATATAGGTGCAGGTGGGAGATTCAAGTAAAAACTGTAATAATCCTGAAACTGCAAATAGTACTAAACCCTGTATACCATGCCTATATTCTTCCTGTGAAAAAACAAAAACCAAATCAAAACAAAAATAACCCAACTAGTTTCACTTAAAAAATCCTGAATACTGATTACTAATTTTGTTAAATCATAACCTTTCACTATTCATCTTCTTCATTTTCTGTGTGATAGAATAGGATATATGCATACAGTATTTCTGCTGCATATCAAATTACAATGGTTGACTCAAAGAAAAACACCTGTATTATTATTTGAGGTGCAATTTGAATTAGCTTCTTTATTTCACAGAATAACTTTTACCCCCACTGGGGGTTTAATCCAGGGGTGCTTTACTACTGTAGAGTTATATCCCCAGTCCTTTTTATTTTTATGTTTTATTTTGAAACAGTGTGTCACTAGGTTGCTGAGGGCCTTGCTAAATTACAGAGACTGACCTTGAACTTGCAATTCTCCTGTCTCAGCCTCCTGAATGGCCGGGATTACAGGCATGTGCCAGTATGCCTGGATAGGGAATAGAATTTAAAACAAAATTTTTGGTACCAGGGGTTGAATCCAGGGTTGCTTAACCTCTGAGCCAATCCCCAGCCCTTTTTGGATTTTATTTTGAAAAAGGGTCTTCTAAGTTGCTTAGGGTCTGCTAAATTGCTGAGGCTGGCTTTGAAGTTGAGATCCTCCTGCCTCAACCTCCTAAAACACTGGGATTACAGGCATGGAAGGCCTGGCTTGAAATACCTTTTATACATGAAAGAATTACTGACAGTCAAAGTATAATTATGCTGACTTTGAGACATAGCAGGCATTTTCTTTAAAATGATCAAAGTAAGTTTGTTACTTCAAGAAAAACAAGAGTGATTTTTTTTTTCGCCAATGGTAAAATTCAGCTTTGTAATGAAAATTGAAATTTTGGAAAACTGATAGTTATCATTGTGAGTTTCACAACTTTACAAAAATTAAAAGACTCTTACAATGAGATTAGTTATATTAGTAAATGTGTATTTTTGATATCACATGGACTATGTCAAAATTTAGAACATCATCATAACTTATTGAACCAATGTTTTCCAAGTGATTAAACATGTATGGGTAAAAGATCCGTTCAAAGTTAAGCTAGATTAGTGGATATGAAAAGTTCAATAATATAGTTTCAGATTCCACACTGAAATTAACCTTAAAGAAATTATCCCTTCCGCAGCTTTGATTGTCAAAGAATATCCAAAATTCTCCAGAGATTAGGATAGTGATTGCCAATGACTGGGAGAGAGAGCCACAGGGTTATGCTATTCAACAGGTTTAGTTTCAGTTATGCAAGATGAATAAGTTCTAGAGATCTACTCTCCAAATTATGCCTATAGTTAGCAATACTGAATTGTGCACCTAAAAATTTAAGAGGGTACATCTCAAGTTAAGTGTTCTTACTCTAATACAAAAGTAACTTAAAAAAAAGAAAACACAGGAATTCATGTGGATTTACTTTATATACAACCAGAGGTATGAAAAATTGTGCCCTATATGTGTAATAAGAATTGTAATACATTCTGCTATCATATATAAATAAAAATAAAAAAGAGATAAACTATTATCCAAGTCAAAAAAAAAGAAAACAAAAATTTTACAAGAGTGGAATTATCTGAGAGGCAATTGAAACACTTTATGACATCTTTTCTTCATTTTTTTCAAATAAAAACATATAGCTGGTGAGGTGGTACACGTGTGTAATCCCAGCTGCTTAGGTTGAGACAAGTGGATCACAAGCTTGAGGCCAGCCTTGGCAATTTAATGAGATCCTATCTCAAAAAATATAAATTTAAAAGGGCCGGAGGTGTAGCTTGGTGATAGAGTGCCCCTGGGTTCACTCTCCAGTATAAGCAGGGTGGGGAAGGCATGTCACAATGAAGTGTTTTTATGTACAGTATTTCTAATATCAAATGTATGGGGTTTTTTTGTCACACACTAAGAACCAGTTCTACAACTTTTGGACACTAGCTGGGTGTCCTACAATTCAAGTCAGTTTTGACATTAACTGCCCAGTTAGTGCCAGACTCCTCAAGTTTAATGACTTAGTCCCACAAGACAACCCTCACTTCAGATTCTAGTTACAAGTATTGGGTGCCAAGTTATCAAATTTCAAGTTGGTTATAATTTTGGGGTTCCCATAATCCCCTTCTCAAGTTTGACAAGTGTTTGACATGACTCACAAAACTCAGGAAAGCATTTTGCTATGGTTACTGACTTATTATAGAAGATACAACGCATAAATAGCCAGATGGAAGAGGGCAAGGACTGGGTGAAGTCTGGACACACCACCTCCCAGCATTGTGATGTGTTCACCAATCTGGAAGTTCTCCAGCCCTCTTTGAGGGTTCTTAAAGGAGGTTTCACTATGTCCATAATCATTGGCGATTGGTGATCAACTCAATCTCAGTCTCTTTCTGGTGTGGATTGGAAGCTTCAACCCTCTAACCATGCCTTAGTCTTTCTATGACCAGCTTACATCCTGAAGCTCCCCAGGGCCCCAGTTACCAGTCATGCCATTGACATATAAAAGACATTCATTACTCTGAAGATTCCAAGGGTCTTAGGAGCTGTGTGTCAGGGACTAGGAACAAAGACCAAATATATATTTTCTATTGTCCTAAACAAAACAAATGGAATTCAGTAGCAGATATAACAATCCATTCATTATCTATCACATCAGACATTAAAGAGACTTATACAAATACAAAATACTACTCATTAATTTTGTTTAGAAATTACAGTTATTTTCATTAAACATATGCTATTATATTAGCATGTATGAGTTTATGATTTTTATTTTCAATGGATTTTAAATGTCTCAGTTTTAATTTTAATAGAATAATAGTAACAGATTAAAACTGCATAAACAAAAACTCTTTAGAGTCATCAGTACTTTTTAAGAGTGTAAAGGGGTTTTGAGACCAAATTGTTGGACATCCTTGCTTTCAGGGATGGTTCTTATGCCCAGGGAGTGGGCTTCCTACTGTTTCAGGTGGACGCTCAAGGTGTTAACTAGACACTATGGAGGTCACCACTGAGATCGCTGGTAGGACACTGAATATTCTTCTTACTCCAAATTGCTTGACTTCCAATCTACCTGTTCCTTTCTCAGACTGGTCAAACCGCTCTCTGGTAAGCCTTGTGTAGTGTTGCTCTGCACACACCCTCTTCAAAGCATGACAGCTCATGAGTTGGATTCAGAACAGTCCTGTCTTCAGTCAACTTCTATGCACTAGAGTTTGTTTTGTAGTGGGGCGTCACAGTTAGTCCCAGGAGGTGTCCTGGATGTTCAGAAAACTTTCTGGTGCTAACTTGCCTGATATCAGGAAATAACCCAGGAAAGCAGGCACTTGAGGCTTGGTGTCTTTGTTCATGAGGCCTCCTTACACCCAAGAATTCTTTATTTTTCTTACTAATATGCTTATCAAACTGTATGTGATAAAGGATGGTTCTTATTCATTTTAAAAATTCTCCACTAGACTGTGAGATCCAGGAGGGTGGGGTCATATCGAGTTCCCTGTTCCCTCTGTCATTAGCACAGAACCTGCCATATTGTTAGGACTTTTTAGTCTCTTTTTTGACTAAATGAAAAAAAAAAAGGGTGTGTGTGTGTGTGTGTGTGTGTGTGTGTGTGTGTGTGTATTTGAGGTTGAGAGACATGTTTTTGGACTGAAATTTATAAGAAAACTTGTTCTAAAACCATATTAGCTCAGCACATCCATTAAAAAAGAAATTCCAGTGGTGAAGACTGATGTTCTGAGAGTGCTAATGGCATCTAGTGAAGGCTTGCTTGGACATGGAGAAATGCTAAGTCATCTTTTAGATAGAATGCTGACAGCGCTGCCTATATAAATAGCTGCTTTGAAAACAAGAGACCTTTATTGTAAAATGCTTTTAGGTAAATGAATCCTTTGATGAAGGTGTGTCCTTTCCACAAATGACATGGAAGATGACATGCCAGATGTGGTCTCACACCACATGAAAAACATCTGGAGGGAGAAGTATCAATACACGAACACCCTATTCTCATCTCTACGTCTCTTTCATGAGGGTTTATTATAGTATTGACTGCTCGTTCACAAGCATTTATGAAGCACAGCAGAGGTGTTGTTGGGAGATATAAAACACTGAGCAGGCTCAGCCCCTATTCCATGGGAGCTGGCTAGATAGTGGGCACTCAAGTCCTGGGCCCAGAGCAGCTTACACAGAATTATGGCTTTACAGTGAGCATCGATGAGGGCAGAATCCTATGGCAGGGACTGAAGGCTCAAGTCATTTGGGGTCTGGGAAAGGGGAGGCAGGGCTGATATTGCTGTGGAAATATTTCTGGAAGAGCTGGATGTGGCTATGTAACTTGAAGAGGTAGATGCTGTGACTAGAGAAAAGAAATCATGGGACTCAAGGAAAGGAGTGTTGGGGACAAGAATAAAAATATAAAAGCATCCAAGTGGAACTGACCAAACATTTGTGTGATTAGAACATGGGCGGGGTGGTAGAAGACAGATAAGAGAATGGCTGAGGTGTGGGTTGTTGACAGGCAGGGGCTGCATGGGCCAAGACAGGGTTGGGGAGTCCTGACTACAGACTGGGAAGGTTAGACTGGATATGACAGGTACCTGGAAGGTACTAGGTGGAAAACTGAATATAAATAATAGAGTTTAAGAAGGGTCTTGAGAAGGGATAGAGAAAAGCTTGGAGTCTCTGGAGTTAAATGACAACTTGGAAGTTATAGTCACTGTAGGACAGTACTGCCTATTAATATAAATAGAGTGCAAGCCCACATATTTAAAAAGTAAAAAAAAATGTGAAATTAATTTAAATAATGTATCATTATATCCAAATTTTATACCGATTTATACAAATAAGATAAACATTCAACCCACATACAAATTATTAATAAAACACTTAACAGGTTTTACATACTAAGTTTTTAATTCCAGAGTGTCATTACACTTATGGCACATCTTAATTTGAATGTTAAATTTTCATTAGAAATACTTGATCTGTGTTTAGATTTTATAAAATTTTCATTTAAAAAAATATATTCACATACTCAATCCAAACATGCTTAAATGTTTCACAATAACTGAATTGAATATTAGTTATTAATATCAGTTGTTAAGTTAAATTAATTAAAATTCAAAAATTAATTTTCTACACTGTACTAGCCATGTTTTATTTTTTTATTTATTTTATTTTTTTTAAAGAGAGAGTGGGGGGGAGAGAGAGAGAGAGAGAGAGAGAGAGAGAGAGAGAGAGAGAGAGAATCTTTTAATATCTATTTTTTAGTTCTCGGGGGACACAACATCTTTGTTTGTATGTGGTGCTGAGGATGGAACCCCGGCCCTACGCATACCAGGCGAGCACGCTACCGCTTGAGCCACATCCCCAGCCCCTAGCCATATTTTAAGTGTTCCATAGCTTATGGAGCTAGCAGCTACCACATCGGACAACTCAGGTGTAGAAAGAAGCTTGTCCTGGCGCTGTAACTGGAAATAAGAGCATGAGTGGAGGAAGTTTTCGATTAGAATTGTATTTATCTCCATACACTGAAGAGCAGAGTTTCTTCACATGGCCTGGATGGGGAGGGATTAGGTAACTATTGAAGGTACGGGCAGGTTGAAAATAACAGCTAGAAAGGTAATATTAAGAAATAATCAGAAAAGACCAGGAATATATTAAAAGTGAGGGCATGACGGGTGGAAGAAACCTGATGGGTTTGATCCTAACAAAGGGAAAGGCCTGCAAATGCTTTATTTATGGTGGAAAACAGCAGAGGGATGCAGTAAGGAGCTTCTTCAAGAAAACGGGATAAGAGTGGGGAAAATAAGTTGTTCGGGGCTTGGCAGGTTTCGCCTATCTCCAGGCTGCTGCATTTCAACCCAGGGCTGTGAGGGAAGGCAGGGCACCAGCGTGATCTGGGAAATTTTACCCAGTAGTTCCCAGAAAAGCAGCTTCCCTGCCTAATGATGGCTCAAACAAAATCCCTAACTCATACACGGCTTCCAACAGCAGAGGGAGTGAGTTTTTCCTTTGTGCAGAGAGAGAAAGAGAAAGAATAAAGGAGAATAAAGATTTGTCTTTTTATATCTAAAAAGGTTACTTCATAAGTTCCCTGAGACAAGGGGAAGGTTCTGCTCCTTTTTATTTTTTTTAAATCCTTACCCAGCACGGTGCCTGATATATGGTGTTTATAGTCCGGTACTAACTGAGCTGAGGAAATTATGTTGATCAACTCTTGAATTATTTTTTTTCCAATTTTTATAGATGAATTGTAATTTTACATAGTAGTAGGATTTACTGTATTCAATATAATGATATTATTTGGTTGTTCCCTTTTCCCTCCTTCCTCCCTCTTCCTGGTCTATTTCTTCTATTCTAATGATCTCTCTTCTATTTTATTATTATTATTTTTATTTGTTCTTATTAGTTATACATGATAGTAGAATGTATTTTGAATATATGGAGAGAGAGAGAGAGAGAGAGAGAGAGAGAGGGAGAGAGAATATAACTTCTCATTCTTCTGGTTGTACATGATGTAGAATTACATTGGTTGTGTAATCATATATGCATATAGGATAGTAATGTCAGATTCATTCTTTGCTATTCCTACCCCTCCCTTCCCTTCATTCCCCTTTGCTAATCCAAAGTACTTCTCTTCTCCCGCCACCCTCCAACCCCTTTGTAAGTTAGCATTTACATATCGGAGAAAACATTTGGCCTTTGGTTTTGGGGGATGGTTTATTTCACTTAGCATGATAGACTCAAGTTCCATCCATTTACCAGCAAATGTCAGAATTTCATTCTTCTTTAAAGCTGAGTAATATCACATTGTGTATGTATACCACAGTTTCTTTATCCATTCATCTGTTGAAGTCAACAAGTATTATTGTGTTGTGGTCTACTTGAATCTTGAAATCGAGAAGGATTTGTTTGATGAACATAGATGCTCCATTGTTTGGGGCATAAATATTTATGATTATGCCTTGTTGACATATAATTCCCTCAAACAGTATGCAATGTCTCTTCTGATTAACTTTGGCTTATCTGATATTAGAATAGAAACCCCTGCTTGTTTACTTGATCCATGTGAGTGGTGATGTTTTTTTCCATCCTTTCACGTTCAGTTTGTGGGTGCCTTTGCCTATGAGGTGAATCTTTTGGAGACAGCAAAAGATTCCAAGTGGTGTGGTGTGGGTCTGTTGTAATTTTGTATATTTAGGGTCCAGTAAGTCTCCTCTATTTGATTTTCCATTTCATTCTTTAGGTTTGGGAATTTTTTTGATATTATTTAATTGAAAAGATTGTACATTCCTTTGGTTTGTATTTCCATGCCTTCATCTATCCCAATAAATTTTATTTTCAAAATTATATAATTGTCTTCATTGTCTGAAACTCTCTCTTTCAAGTGGTCTAGTCTGTTGGTGATGCTTTCCATTGAATTTTGAATTTGACTTATTGATTCCTTTATTTTGAAGATTTCTGATTGATTTCTTTTCAGAATCTCTATCTCTTTATTGGAGTGATCTTTCCCCTCCTGAATTTTATCTTGATTTCACTCCTTGCATTTACCTCATAAATTAGTTTAACTGTGTACATTCTAACCTTTTTCTTTTACATTTTTTTCCCTCTGTGGTGTCAATGGATTCTACTATTGGTTTGTCTGGGGTGATTTGTTCCCTTGTTTTTTCATGTTGTTTGTGTGTCTACCCATCTAGTGGTGTGGATCTGAGGCAGTACAATTTCTACCCTGTAGACTTATAGTGTCCCTGGAGGTTTCCATTACTTTACCTTTAAGGAGGAGACAAATAATGACAGTGACCAATGCAGACAATACACCACCTTAAACCAAATAGCTCCTACTAAGATGTCAACTGTTTTGTCACAATAAACAAAAATAATGTATTCCTTTATTGCTTACATTAAAAGTAGTAAGTTTGCAAAAGGGCTTACAATTTCAAATGGTGGACAAAGTGAGAGGAGAAGTAGAATATGATGTGATGTTTTTGAGGAAGGAGGAGAGAGAATCAATGTAAAAAATTAAAGGAAGAGTGAAAGATGGAATAATAGAGCTTGGCTGTTATCAGGAGATAAGAGAAAGAAACAAGGGAAACAGATAAGTTAGAGAAAATGTATACATAAAGTAAAATTTAAAAAAAAAACATTAAAAATAGAAAGAAAAAAGTAAAAATAAAAGAATATAAAACAAAACTGAAATATACTATTCAGACTTCTCAGTCCTCAATAAACTGATGCATGAAAAATAATTGGTTTCAAAAAAAATGATAGAAATGTGAGTTAAGAAAGAAAAAGAAAAGAAAAAGAAAAGAAAAAAAACCTCAGTGAAAAATTGAACAATTGTTACCATTAGAGTTCAAACATTTCTCAGCTTCCCTTCTCAGCAGTTAGTTGGGAACTGTCTGGTGTATGATCCTGGCTCCAACCTCAGGGTGGCATTGCTAGGTTGAGAGGGTTAACCCTGGAGGTAGAACTCCTGGAGGTGGGGTTCAGTCTTAGGTAAGCTCCAGTCTCTTTGCTGAATGCCAATTGGTCTGGAGATTTTAAGTCAGCATATCTCCAGGGTCCAGCAGTTGTCTGTCCACACTGGAAGACTGCACCCCAGGAATCTCCTTTGGATTCCACTTATGTGGTGAAGGAGACAATTCTTAGCCCACTACATCGCCTGTGGACCCCACCCCTATCTTTGATTCAGTCTCCAAACTCAATCTGACTTGTCGCTGACCTTTTGTATTCTCAGTCAGATGCTTCTCTCTGAGCTGGTCCTAAAAGCAGCTGGATTAGGAGGGGAGGAGAAAGCCAGGGGGGGTTTCCATGATCAGCATTACCCCGGGTAAAACCTCTGTCCATGCTTACTTGATTTTCTCCTAGTCACTTAGGCACACTCTATGCCATGCAGCATGTGTTTCCCTGAACTTGTGTTTTGAGCCAGACTTGGCTCTGTCAGAAATCAACTCTCCACACTTCAGCTGCAAAATGGTTCCTTCCACTGTCCACAACACATAGCAGCCGGAGATGGTGGCTTCTTTCCTGTACAAGGATATTGTGCAGTGCGACTTATTGTTTATTCAGGCAGTGAGTCTCATCTCTAAACTCTCCATGCCCGACACACCTCAGTCCTCCTTAGAAGGGGGTTCCTTTAATTCCCTTATTGCTTTACTGCTTTTATGGAGGGACCAATCTGGCTTGTGCCTCCAGCAGCTACTGTGGCTGTGGCGCTAAGGATTTCTTTCTTATTATATTCAATCTCCTAAGTTCCTCATCTGTTTTGAGTGTCCAGCATTAAATTCTAGTAAAGTTTCCCCAATTCTGTTCACTCACCCATCTTACCAAAAAGCTGCCTGACTGCTTTTGTTGGTTTCACAATGGAACCTCCATGGAAGGGACCTCTCTATTCCTCTGCCTTCCTCGCTGGCCCAGTCTCCCTTCTATTTTCATGATATTCCCACTCCACACCCCCTTTTTTCTCTCTAGCTTCCACATATGAGAGGAAACATGTAATGCTTGATGAGTATGGCTTTGTTGCTTAATATAATGTTCTCAAATTCCATACATTTTCCTGTAAATGACATAATTTTATTCTTTTCTTATGGCTTAACAACTCTCAAAGGCTTCATGGCTTTTTCGGAGTACAGTGATTTGTCTGCACTTACAAAACCACGTCTACCTTATAGTCATTACCAGCCTCTAATCATACTGAGGACATGGAAGTACACCTGAGTTCAGACCTTTCAGGTCTCAGAGAACCTGGAGCAGAGATTCAGAAAAGCAGGCTGAACTGAGGTGGGTATTCCCAGTTTTCTTCTTGTGGCCCTTTGTTACCTCCTACCCTGTTTCTTCCTTGTGTTATGACTAATCTTTGCAATGAATGTGGAAGATTGCTCCACAACTTTATAAAACTGAGATGTCAGATCTCATCCAATTACATCTGCAGAAAGCCCTGGATCCTGCTCTGTGAGAGGTCAATGATAGGATCAGGACCCTTCAGAAGGTTCTTCTGTCTTCTCAGTGACTACAGAGTGTGAGAAAGTGTCCTTTACATTAATGCCAGGCTATTACAATCACTGTTGCATCCAATTAAATGACTGTACTACCTGTGGTCTGCTATTGGAATTTACTGAGTGGTTTTCAAAGAAACCTTCAGGGTAAATATTATACTTTTTTGAGATTTTTCTTAAGTACAGTTTCTGATTTACAGAATAAACAGGTAGTTTTAGTACACATCTCTCCCACTCCATCACCCTTAGCACAGTTTCCCACTCTTAACATCTTGCATTAGTGCGATACATTTGTTAAAAATAATAAGCCAACCTTAGCACATTATTATGAAAGTCCATAGTTTCCATTTGGGTTCACTTTTTGTGTCACATAGTTCTATGAGTTGTGACAAATGCATAATGATATGTTTCTACCTTTATAGTTTCATACAGAATAGTCTCACCACTCTAAAATCCCCTGCATTTAACTTATTCAAGAAATTGAAAGGATGAAAATATTCCATAACTTGAAAATTACATGAAATTCAATTTATAGTGTCCAAAGATAATATATTCCATAACTTGAAAATTACATGAAATTCAATTTATAGTGTCCACAGATAAAATTTTATTGGGACACAGTCAGCTCCTCTCTTTACACCTTGTCTATGGATGATTTCACTCTACAAGAGAATTGAGTATTGTCACCAGAACCTCTGGCCTGTCAAGTTGCAAATATTTACTCTCTGACCCTTTTCAAAAAAAGTTTGCTGATCCCCTAATCTAGTTCTGAGAAGTTCTAGTTGTCTCTTAGCACTTGTTGAGGGCATTTGAACATAGCAGATGTTTACTATAGCTCAATTGACCTAAGATACAAAATGTCCTCTCTAAAATGTTAACCATTAACTGGGGATACTAGAATTCCTTCTACCATTTTGCTGATGAATTTTTGTCACTTACCTCTTGACAAAAAGAAAAGTGAATCTTTGACAAAAGGATGAATTCTATATGTTCATAAACAATAAAATTATAGACTAAGGAATTCCTGCATTTGTTCATACATTGTTCTTCCATCTCTAAGACATTCTTTCTGTTGTGCGCAGTGCTGGGTAGCAGAGATGAAAAAAGCAGCCCTAGTCTTTAAGGAGGTCAGAAACAAGGGTGGCGGACAGACAGATAAAACAACTAGAATGCAATGTGGCAAGCAATTTAATAAGGCTCTTGCACCAGGTAATAGAATCACAGACCCTCCAATCATTAATTTACAAGCATTTAGTAGGTACCTGTTAATTTCCAGGTATTATGCTCCGTGTTGGGAATATGATGCTGGACAAGAAAGATCTTAAAGAGCTAAGTATAGCTTGTACTTATCATAAATACAGGAGGATTTTGGGGGTCATCTGATGCAATTTTCTTATCTGCTGGCAGAATTCTTGCTATAGCACTCTTGAAAAATGCCATTTACATTAAGGGGATCTCTCTTTGGTGATATGAAAATCATGAATTAATTTATGTCTAATGTTGGATGATCATAAATGTTGGTTGTTATACTTTGAGTGAAACTTAAATAGAAATTATGCATTTCAGGGCTGAAAATTGCCTGCTAGAAAACCTCAACTCATTTTTTTTCACATATGGAAAAAACATACTATCACTTACTAAAATACAATCTCTAGGAGTATAGGGATTTTGTCTTTTGTTTGCTGTTTTACTCATAAAATCTACCTTAGAGTTTGGCACATATATTAGGATTAATTCTTATATTAAGGTTCATTTCTGAAATGAACACAGAAAGTTGTTTCAAAGGTTTAGAAAACTCTAAAAACTTCTGATCTTTCCCTATTATTTCTGTAGAGGGACATAAATAATAGATTAATTATTTCCATTAATAAATAATAAAGCATGTGTGTGAATGAGTAATAATAACTATCATATACTGAGCACAGAGGATATGTCAGGCTCTTTACATAATCTCTCATTTCTCATGATGAGATGAGTGCATTTGTTAATTCCCACCTAAGTGGTGGGTTGGCTCATGTTTATGTGACTTGCTGAGGCTAATAAACTTGGTACATGGTAAAGCTTAGGCAGAGGCTTTCTTTTTCTTTTCTTTGGTACCAGGAATTAAACCCAAGGATGTTTAACCACTGAGCTTCATTCCCCAGCCAGCCTTTTTTATATTTTATTTTGAGACAGGGTCTCCCTAAGTTGTTTAGGGCCTCACGAAGTTGCTGAGGCTGGCCATGAACTTGTGATTCATCTGCCTCAGCCTCCAGAGCCAATGGGATTACAGGCTGCACCACTGCGCCCAGTGGTGGACTTTCTTTGCACTGTGTTGTGGCCAGTTGTCCTTCTTGCCTATACTCTGGAGACTTTAATACCCTGACACAGGAGGGAACTGGACAAAGGCAGGCAAAGGAACAGTAAGGAAACAGTGAAGCACCGGTTGAACCATCTTTGTGGTACCACTGAGCCTAGATGTGCTCTGTGGAGATCATTTGCATGCCACATACACTAAGGGCAGTAGTGTACCTGTGGTAAGAGACCATGGAGGCCACTTCTCAGGTTGCTCCCAAATCCATCTTCTGCCTTTTGCCTGGCGTTTTTCATATTACAGAGAATTACCTTTCACAGTATTCCTTTGCTCCTGGGTGGGGAGGTCAATAGGATGCACAGGCAGAGGAGGGCAGAAGTCAAGATATTTCTGCTTTTCCTGATCTCCCTTTGGTGCCATTTTTTGGCAGTTGCTATCTTCTCTGAGCCCTGGCATTTACAAGACTGCCTCTTACTTTTGTGTCCTAGATCACTAGCAACTTTCACTGTGGTTCTTGCTTCAGCCAGATCATCAGAACCAGCGTTCAGGTTCTGATGACACCACCCTCTACTATCCTCTGACAGGCGGAGATGCAGCAGTCCCTGCTGTTGATAATCGCAAGGTTGCCTCCCTGCCTCCTGTTCAGCTTCCAGTTCTTGTATTAAATTCCCTCTTTTCTGAGATTTAAGAGTTATTTCTTTTCCCTGACTGGATCAACTTGACTGACTGATATACAGTTAAGTCCCTAAGTTTCAAGGGCTTAGTACAACATAGACTTATGTTTTATGGGCTTAAAGTCCAATCAGTGCTCTGCACAATTCAGGGCCCATGACCATTCTTCCCTGTGACTCTGCCTTTCTCTGGGGCATTGCATCCTTCTCACGGACACTTTAACAACATAGGAGAAAGTGTGAAATCATATGTGGAGGGGTTTTATGGATCAATCTTGGAAATAATGAACACTTCTGAAATTTGAGGGATGTTGGCTGATAAACGTAGTCTTGCCATGGGTCAGGAGGAGGAAACAAGTTGCATGATCAGCTAGTCAGTCTCTACTCTGTTGGGGAAGACTGTCTGGATACCCGTTCAAGTTGGTCTGTATGTGTATAGATTGCTCTCCACTCCTTACCCCTCCCATTTTCCTTTCTCATCTTGCTGTGTTCATACATAGCTCAGTTGGAAGACAAGCTGATATCTAGTACAAGGGGATGCCTATTTTTAAAAGGTCAGGATGAGGTATATATATTAACACTTTCTGAAACAATCTGTGAGACTAAAACATGCCTCATGCTGTCTGAGAAACTGGTACTTGGAAGTAGCCATAGGCAGACTGGCAATATCTAGAAGATCCTTTCATATACTTCACCAAAAAGGGTAAGCATTGCTCCCCTGTGTACTGGTATGGTGTGTGCTTTGTTACTCAAAGATGGGATCCCATTGACCATGGACATCAGCAATATCTGGGGGCTTATGGAAATGCAGAAAGTCAAGCTCCATCTCAGCTTTACTGAGTCAGAACCTTTAATTTAACAAGATCCAGGTGATTTGTATGCACACTAAAGTTTGGAAGCACTAAGGTAATTCATAAAGTTAAGAGTTTGCTCAGCTGAAATCACAGACTTTCCAGGTGGAACTTCTGCATGTGGGACATACTGCATTGCTTCCTGGCTTAGGGAAAACTTGTTGAGTTCCCAGGGGGTGAATACATCTTGCTTTATCTCTTTTTTTTAAAAAATAATTTTTTAAATATTTATTTCTTAGTTATAAGTGGCCACAATATCTTTATTTTATTTTTATGTGTTGCAGAGAATCGAACTCAGTGCCTCACACATGCTAGGTGAGCACTCTATCTCTGAGCCACAACCCCAGCCCTTGCTTTACCTCTTAAACTAAGAAATTGGACTTCTAGAGCATGATTTTGGCATATCTAACAACAGAAAGAGGGAGGAGGATGAGGGGGTAAGGAAGAGGAGACGAAGGAGGAGGAGAAGGAAAAAGGAGAAGAGAAGGAATCAGAAATACACACACACACACACACACACACACACACACCACTCACACAGACACACAGACACAGAGGAAGGAGGCAGTCAGGCAAGCCAAATTCATCAAACTAGAGTGGACTCCAGGTCTGACATTTCCAGACTATCAAGAGTTGGAACTTTCTGAGAGAAACCCTTCCTATGAAGCCAGTGGCTTTTTGCATAAGGTAGTATGCATAACTACCTATCTCTTGCTGTCAGATTTGGGTTGTGAGCAATTGGCTAATTACTAGCAATCTCTGAAACATCTAAACTCTGATTTTTATTTATTTCTGCCTTCTCTGCTTGTATGCAAATTCATATTTATTCTTAAGCTCAGCTGAAACTCTCCTGTCATTCCCTGAATCCAAAGCTCACCCCAGGTCTCAGTATACTCCAAGGTCTTAAGCTCTTTAGCTTTTCCAATGTCTGCCTTTTCTGTGCCCTTTCAGAATCTAGGCTGGCCCTCTTTGTAGGAAGGAAAGTGCCACCTAGATCAGATTGACCTTAATTAATGTGGTTGTCCTTTGGCTGTGTGCCTCAAGGGTGAGAAAGATCCCTGAAAACTGTAGCTCTCAATTCAGAGTATGGGGGTAGTGAAACAGGAATGTGTTCTTAGTCTTATGGACTCAAGCAAAAGGACTAGTAGGTTTATGTGTTTTGAGAAAAATTCCTTGGTGTTTCTAATCTACTTAACTATTGATAATTGCCTTAACATATCACAGGATCAGTTTCTCTCACATTTCATCTACTCTTTCATTCATATAGCAGATAGAGTGCAGTGTGCTGTACATACAGAGATCACAAAACAGTCCTAACCCTGTAAGTACTTACAGTCCTGCTTGTTTTAGCCTCAACCATTTATGAATTTGTCCAATTCTTGCCTGTGCTGCCTCTACCCTACTCCTACACTGGGAGGATTCTGCAACCTCCTCTTCTTTTTTAAATTAATAGACTTCATCTTTTTTTTTTTTTTTTTTTTTTTTTTAAAAAAAAAACAGTTTGAGTCACAGAAAAATTGAGCAGAAAAGTACAAAGTTCCCATATATTCCCTCACTCCCCACCTGGTTTCCTCTATTTTTAACATCTTGCATTAGTGTGGTACATTTGTTACAAGTCATGAATCAACGCTGATATATTATTATTAATTAAAGTTCATAATTGAAATTAGGGTTCTCTGTATTTTGTATTCTGTGAGTTTTCATAAATACATAACATAACCATCATTAGGGTAGCACACAGAATGTTTCCCTGACTAAAATTCCTCTGATCATGCACTCTCTGGCTTTGCCCTCATTCCTCCTAGGCCCATGCAGTAATAAAGGTCACACTCACTTGGGTTGAAATCAAGGTGGAGCATATATTTAGGTTACCTTGCCCCACCCCAGGATCTTAGCCAATTTAGATACAACTAAATCATTACCAAACTTGACAAGAAATCCACACTGCTTACCTCTGGAAAAATCCAAAAGATGAGGGGAATGTGTCTGTAGATTCAGAAAGTTACAAAGAATCCAGCCCACCAACAAAGCAAGTTAATTTGCTGCTCAGCTGCCTCGGGGAATTTCCCAAGAAATACAGAGATTTTAGAAATGACTTTTCTTTAATCTTCATGACTCATTCCTCCTGAAGGAGCCGGGGCCCTTTAATGGAGCATTTTGGGGATATAATTTTAGTGGTGCTACAGTGTGTCTAATGAAGTGATAATTTATGGATGCGTAGGGTATATGAGGCAACAGTGAGGGCCAGTTTGGTGAGCTCCAAGGCAAAGCCAAAACATCAACCTGATTTAGAAGCTGCCCATTTCTCAGGCCCCACACACTGTTGTATGCTGGTGCTGGGGAATCTATGGCTGGGAAAGAACTTAACAATATATTATATTTCATTTTTGTTATCTTTAAAATCATTATTGCAAGAAGGTAGCAGGATTGACATCCATCAAAATTTATGAGATTTTTATATGAATTTGCTGACAACAGGTTCTACCCAGGTCCCAGCTGGGCAATCCCTCCTTAGATGGGCACTGGTTTTTGGGAGGTAATGACAAGGTCCCCTGGGTGCTTCTCCTTCATATCTGCCCTGCCACCATAGAGCTCAAGTACTTGTTTCACCTGTCTTCTCATTTGTCCAAGGGCTCCACTGAGCTTTAAGCTCCTTACTCACTGAGGGCTCTCTAGCTCCTACAGTACTAGGCACAGGGTACAAGTTAGGTGAATGGTGAATGGATGGGGGGTGACTCTTAGTTGCCACCAAGGGCACATCCATTTTAAAACAGAGTCTCACTCCATTTGGTTACTAAGTCCTATTAATTTTAATCCTAAAATATGTCTGGAATCTTCTTTATTTCTTTGTACCTAGGTTGAGTTGCTGAGTATCTCCTGTCAGAATTGTCAGATAAAATACAAGATGCCCGGTTACATTGAATTTGAGGAAAGCAACAAGTGTTGTTTTTTTTTTTAAATTTAAGTCTGTCCAAATATTTTTCATAGAATATTCTTAAGTTAAAATTATTTGTTGTTTTCCTGAAGTTCAGATGTAACTGCATGATTCTGCCTTCCCTGCCACCCCCACCCCCAACTCTTCTCTTTCTTTCTTCCTTCTAGTACTGGGATGGAACTCAGAGCCTTGCACATACTAGGTAAGAGCTATATCCCTGAGCCACATATATCCCCAGCCACAAATATTTCATTGTGGTAGAATACGTAAAACATAAATTTTTCTGTTTAAACCCCTCAAGTGTATAAGTCACTGACATTAAATATGTTGTTGTGCAACCATCACCACTATCCACTTGCAGAACTTTTCAATCATCCCCCAAAGAAATTCTGTACCCATTAAAAAATAACATCTGTCTCCACCTTCCATGAATTTTCCCAGTAATGGCAGGATATATCCTCTCAAGCAGTGGTTCTCAAATTGTGGTCACTGGCTCATTATCACCAGCAGTACCTGGGGAGTTTCAATTCCCAGGTTAGAATATGGATAATCTGGCCTCACCTAGATCTACTGTGTCCGAAGCTCTGGGATGGTGCTCAGCAGTCTGTTTGAACAAATTCTCCAAGTGTTCATGATGCTAACATCATGATGAGAACTACTGCTTCATAACAATCCTGATGGTCTTCTTTCTTAGACATGCCAGGCATGGCAGTTCAACATAATATTAGAGTATTCATTTAGTTTTCATGTAATTTTAATTGTTGTAGAGTTGCTACTTATAATTACTAACCTCTTATCCATGAGGGATAACTTCCAAGTTCCCTAGTAGATGCCTGAAGTGTAGAATAGAACTGTATATATATATACACATATATATCGCATATACTGTATATATATTCCATATACTTAAATGTGTGTATATATATATATATATATATATATATAGAGAGAGAGAGAGAGAGAGAGAGAGATATCTATCTATCTATCTCACATATACTGTATATATATTGCATATACTTACATACGTGTGTATGTGTGTGTGTGTGTGTGTGTGTGTGTGTGTGTATATATAATATTTCCCCCTATATACTCATGATAAAGTTTCATACATAAATCAGGCCTAGTAAAGAAATAACAATAATTTAGAAAGAATCATTATAACAGAAACTCTAATAAAAGTTATGTGAAAAAATGGTCTGTCTTTCCAAATATTGTACTGTAGTTACATTTCTTAGGATGAAGTGAGATGATATAATGTCTATGTGATGAGATGAAGTTCAGTGAAAGACAGCCATTGTGTGAGGCTACTGCTGACCTGCTTACTTGAGCATAGGCACTGTGATATTGCAGTGGTCCACTTGAGAGCCAAGAGGGCTCTTAGGTGACCAGCAGGCAGTAGTTTTTGTTAATACACTGGACAAAGGGATGACTAATGTCCTGGGCTTTATAGAGTGGGATGGTATGAGATTTTATTATCTACTTGGAATGAAACACAATTTACAACCTAATGAATTTCTTTATTTCTGAAAATTTTCATTTAATATTTTCAAATCATGATTGACCACTGGTAATTGAAACTGCACATAAGGGAAATGAATGTGTGTTAGACCAAAATCTGTAGCCATTCCTATCTATTGACCTACGTCTGAATTCTGGGGCTAGACAGAATAGAAGTCTACACCAGAATTCTCTATGTATTGATGAGGCTAAGTTTTATTTATGAATAGATATATATGTGTATATGTATATATACACTGTACTTTTGAATATTTAAAATATGCATAAATGGCATAATCTTGCAATATTCTTTCACCTCTCTTTTTTTTCATTCAACATTATGTTTTCAGACTCTTCCTTATTCATATACATAGTCTGTTAATTTTAACTGCTGTATAATACTAAATTAGATTTTAAATGTTCTGTAATTCTCTTTTAACTGACAAATTTTACATTTATTTACTTTTATTATTGATTGTATATAAATTTCTACTATCTTGTTTTGCTCTTTCTATTTTCTATGGGAGTTTCTTTTTTTTTTTTTGCTCCTTTCCTGCCTCTTCTTAGATTAATCAAACTTTATTTATTTCTGTTACCTTTCCTATAGTTCCTCTGATTCTGCTTGTATTATTTTTACAATTGCCATTAAAATTCCCTATGTATTCAATATCTCTTCTTTTCACTTTAACAGTACAAGGACATTAAGTCACTTTACCTTATTCTTTCTTTCCATTTATACTAATATTTGGAAGCATTTTTGTTCCATATTAAAAATATATCCCCAAATAGTCCTATTATTATTATTTCATTCACATAATCCTTGTTCAGTGTTTTCCTTTTATTCATTTTAATTTTGATCATTATGTATCATTCCTTCCATTTGGATTCACTTTCTCTACTACTCAAGTACATACATTCCAAGTTCTTTTTTTTATTGCCTTTTAAAAAGAATTTTTATTGTTGGTTGTTCAAAACATTACATAGTTCTTGAAATATCATATTTCACACATTTGATTCAAGTGGGTTATGAACTCCCGTTTTTACCCCAAATATAGATTGCAGAATCACACCGGTTACACATCCACTGTTTTACATATTGCCATACTAGTGTCTGTTGTATTCTGCTGCCTTTCCTATCCTCTACTATCCCCCCTCCCCTCCCCTCCCATCTTCTCTCTCTACCCCATCTACTTAATTCATTTCTCCCCCTTGTTTTTTTCCCCTTTCCCCTCACTTCCTCTTGTATGTAATTTTGTATAACAATGAGGGTCTCCTTCAATTTCCATGCAATTACCCATCTTTCTCCCTTTCCCTCCCACCTCTCGTCCCTGTTTGATGTTAGTCTTCTTCTCATGCTCTTCCTCCCTACTCTGTTCTTAGTCGCTCTCCTTATATCAAAGAAGACATTTGGCATTTGTTTTTTAGGGATTGGCTAGCTTCACTTAGCATAATCTGCTCTAATGCCATCCATTTCCCTGCAAATTCCATGATTTTGTCATTTTTTAATGCAGAGTAATACTCCATTGTATATAAATGCCACATTTTTTTTTAATCCATTCATCTATTGAAGGGCATCTAGGTTGGTTCCACAGTCTAGCTATTGTGAATTGTGCTGCTATGAACATCCATGT
Source organism: Callospermophilus lateralis (assembly GCF_048772815.1). Lineage (NCBI taxonomy): Eukaryota > Metazoa > Chordata > Mammalia > Rodentia > Sciuridae > Callospermophilus > Callospermophilus lateralis. The sequence continues at coordinate 131,340,749 of NC_135306.1, read as the reverse complement.
AGCAGTGTCCCTGTAGCATGCTCTTTTTAGGTCTTTAGGGAATAGACCGAGAAGGGGAATAGTTGGGTCAAATGGTGTTCCATTCCCAGCTTTCCAAGAAATCTCCATACTGCTTTCCAAATTGGCCACACCAATTTGCAGTCCCACCAGCAATGTACAAGTGTACCCTTTTCCCCACATCCTCACCAGCACTTATTGTTGTTTGACTTCCTAATGGCTGCCAATCTTACTGGAGTGAGATGGTATCTTAGGGTGGTTTTGATTTGCATTTCTCTGACTGCTAGAGATGGTGAGCATTTTTTCATGTACTTGTTGATTGATTGTATGTCCTCCTCTGAGAAGTGTCTGTTCAGGTCCTTGGCCCATTTGTTGATTGGGTTATTTGTTATCTTATTGTTTAATTTTTTGAGTTCTTTGTATACTCTGGATATTAGGGCTCTATCTGAAGTGTGAGGAGTAAAAATTTGTTCCCAGGATGTAGGCTCCCTATTTACCTCTCTTGTTTTTTTTGCTGAGAAAAAACTTTTTAATTTGAGTAAGTCCCATTTGTTGATTCTTGTTATTAACTCTTGTGCTATGGGTGTCCTATTAAGGAATTTGGAGCCCGACCCCACAATATGTAGATCGGAGCCAACTTTTTATTATGATAGACACAGTGTCTCTGATTTGATATCAAGCTCTTTGATCCATTTTGAGTTAACTTTTGTGCATGGAGAGAGAAAGGAATTCAGTTTCATTTTGTTGCATATGGATTTCCAGTTTTCCCAGCACCATTTGTTGAAGATACTATCCTTCCTCCATTGCATGCTTTTAGCCCCTTTATCAAATATAAGATAGTTGTAATTTTGTGGATTGGTCTCTGTGTCCTCATTTCTGTACCATTGGTCCACCCGCCTGTTTTGGTACCAGTATCATGCTGTTTTTGTTACTATTGCTCTGTAGTATAGTTTGAAGTCTGGTATTGCTATACCACCTGATTCACACTTCCTGATTAGAATTGTTTTTGCTTTTCTGGGCCTTTTATTTTTCCATATGAATTTCATGATTGTTTTCTCTATTACATTACAAAGCTCATGATAAATCATCTTTCATACATTTGACTCAATTGGATTATGAACTCCCATTTTTACCCCAAATACATATTGCAGAATCACATCGGTTACACACTCAACTTTTTACATAATGGCATATTAGTGATTGTTGTATTCTGCTACCTTTCCTATCCCCTACTATCCCCCCTGTATTTTATTTTATTTTATTTTTTTTTGAGGATATTGTGAATGGAGTGCTTGTCCTCATTTCCATTTCAGAAGATTTGTTGCTGATATACAGGAATGCCTTTGATTTATGCATGTTGATTTTATATCCTGCCACTTTGCTGAATTCATTTATTAGCTCTAGTAGTTTCTTTGTCGACACTTTTGGGTCTGCTAGGTATAGAATCATGTCATCTGCAAATAATAATTTAAGTTCTTCTTTTCCTATTTTTATGTCTTTAATTTCTTTCGTCTGTCTAATTGCTCTGGTCAGTGTTTCGAGAACTATGTTGAACAGAAGTGGTGAGAGAGGGCATCCCTGTCTTGTTCCAGATTTTAGAGGGAATGCCTTCAATTTTTCTCCATTCAGAATGATGCTAGCCTGAGGCTTAGCATAGATAGCTTTTACAATATTGAGGTATGTTCCTGTTATCCCTAGTTTTTCTAGTGTTTTGAACATAAAGGGATGCTGTAGTTTGTCGAATGCTTTTTCTGCATCTATCGAGATGATCATATGGTTCTTATCTTTAAGTCTATTGATGTGGTGAATGACATTTATTGATTTCCGTATATTGAACCAGCCTTGCATCCCAGGGATGAATCCTACTTGATCATGGTGCACAATTTTTTTGATATGCTTTTGTATTCGATTCGCCAGGATTTTATTGAGGATTTTTGCATCTAGGTTCATTAGAGATATTGGTCTGTAGTTTTCTTTCTTTGAAGTGTCTTTGTCTGGTTTAGGAATCAGGGTGATGTTGGCCTCGTAGAATGAATTTGGAAGTTCTCCCTCTTTTTCTATTTCCTGAAATAGCTTGAAAAGTATTGGTATTAGTTCTTCTTTAAAGGTTTTGTAAAACTCTGCTGTATACCCATCCGGTCCTGGGCTTTTCTTAGTTGGTAGTCTTTTGATGGCTTCTTCTATTTCCTCAATTGATATTGGTCTGTTTAGGTTGTGTATATCCTCCTGACTCAATCTGGGCAGATCATATGACTTAAGAAATTTATCGATGCCTTCACTATCTTCTATTTTATTAGAGTATAAGGATTCAAAATAATTTCTAATTATCTTCTGTATTTCTGAAGTGTCTGTTGTGATATTGCCTTTTTCATCCCGTATGCTAGTAATTTGAGTTCTCTCTCTTCTTCTCTTCGTTAGCATGGCTAAGGTTCTGTTGATCTTATTTAATTTTTCAAAGAACCAACTTTTAGTTTTGTCAATTTTCTCAATTTTTTTTTTGTTTCGATTTCATTGATTTCAGCTCTGATTTTAATTATTTCTTGCCTTCTACTACTTTTGCTGTTGTTTTGCTCTTCTTTTTCTAAGATTTTGAGATGAAGTGTGAGATCATTTATTTGTTGTTTTTTTTTCTTTTTTAAAGGAATGAACTCCAAGCAATGAATTTTCCTCTTAAAACTGCTTTCATTGTGTCTCATAGATTCCGATATGTTGTGTCTGTGTTTTCATTTATCTCTAAGAATTTTTTAATTTCCTCCTTGATGTCTTCTATAACCCATTGATCATTCAGTAACCTATTGTTCATTCTCCAAGTGATGCATGATTTTTCCTTCCTTCTTTTATCGTTGATTTCCAGTTTCATTCCATTATGATCAGATAGGATGCATGGTATTATCTCTACTCCTTTATAATTTCTAAGAGTTGCCCTGTGATATAATATGTGATCTATTTTTGAGAAGGATTCATGTGCTGCTGAGAAAAAAAGTGTAACTTCTTGATGTTGGGTGGTATATTCTATATATGTCAATTAAGTCTAGGTTATTAATTGTATTATTGAGTTCTATAGTTTCTTTATTCAACTTTTGTTTGGAAGATCTGTTCAGTGGTGAGAGAAAATACATAATTATTAATACATAATTATTGTATGGTGGTCTATTAGACTCTTGAACTTGAGAAGAGTTTGTTTGATGAACATAGCTGCACCATTGTTTGGGGCATATATATTTATGATTGTTATGTCTTGTTGGTGTATGGTTCCCTTGAGCAGTATGTAGTGTCCCTCTTTATCCCTTTTGATTACCTTTGGCTTGAAATCTATTTTATTTGATATGAGTATGCACAATCCTGCTTGTTTCCGAGGTCCATATGAGTGATATGATTTTTCCCAACCTTTCACCTTCAGTCTATGTATGTCTTTTCCTATCAAATGTGTCTCCTGTAGGCAGCATATTGTTGGATCTTTTTTTTTTTGATCCATTCTACTAGCCTGTGTCTCTTAATTGGTGAGTTTAAGCCATTAACATTTAGGGTTATTATTGAGATATGGATTGTTCTTCCAGCCATATTTGTTTATTTATGTTACTTAACATGGTTTGTTTTTCCTCTTTGATTATTTTTTCCCTTTACTGTACTACCTCCCGCTGTTGGTTTTCATTGTTATTTTCCATTTCCTCTTCCTGTAATGTTTTGCCGGGGATGTTTTGAAGATGTTTCTAGCTGCAAATTCTTTTAACTTTTGTTTATTGTGGAAGGTTTTAATTTCATCTTCCATCCTGAAGCTTAATTTTGCTGGATACACAATTCTTGGTTGGAACCCATTTTCTTTCAGCGTTTGAAATATGTTGTTTCAGGATCTTCTAGCTTTCAGAGTCTGTGTTGAAAGATCAGCTGTTATCCTGATTGGTTTACCCCTAAATGTAATCTGCTTCCTTTCTCTTGTAGCTTTTAAAATTCTCTCCTTATTCTGTATGTTAGGCATCTTCATTAGAATGTGTCTAGGTGTGGATCTCTTATGATTTTGCACATTCGGCGTCCTGTAGGCTTCTAGGATTTGGGATTCTGTCTCATTCTTCAAGTCTGGGAAGTTTTCTTGTATTATTTCATAGAACAGATTGCTCATTCCTTTAGTTTGGACCTCTATACCTTCCTGTATCCCAATGACTCTTAAGTTTGGTCTCTTTATGTTATCCCATATTTCTTGGATGTTCTGCTCATGGTTTCTTAACAGTCTTGCTGAGCTGTCTATGTTCTTTTCAAGTTGAAATACTTTGTCTTCATTGTCTGATGTTCTATCTTCTAAGTGTTCTACTCTGCTGGTAGTACTCTCATTTGAGTTTTTAATTTGGTTTATTGCTTCCTGGATTTCTAGGATTTCTGTTTTTATTGCTTCCTGCATTTCTAGGATTTCTCTATCTCCCTGTATAGTTGATCTTTTGCTTCTTGGATTTGTTTATGTAATTCATTGTCGAAGTGATCTTTCATTGTCTGATTTTGCTGTCTAATATCTTCCTTGAGACTCTAGATCATCTGAAGCATGTATATCCTGAATTCTTTATCTGACATTCCATCTGCTGCAGATATTACCTCTTCTAAAGTTGAGTTGATCTACATTGTTTGTGGTCCTTTCTTTCCTTGTCTTTTCATTCTGCTCGTGTTTCTTTCTGCTTTGTGAAACTGTTGAGTTTTTTAATTTTTCCCCTATATATTTATATTGCTCTTGTATAGTTGCAAAGTCTCCCTTTTATGGAGAAAGACAATGTTAACAGTTCTCAATATCAATAGTACATCATCTAAGCACACGTTTTCCTTATTACTACATTTATAGCCAGACTCTATGTCTACAAATGTTGGTTTCGATTATCGTTTACAAATATAGTCATTAGTTTCATGAAAGGCATACCGTTTCTGGTAGTTTGAAGAAAACTGAATTTCAGGTGTAGGATGTTATGTTTATGGGGAAAGGAGTGAGGGTATGGGGTTAATCTAACTTAGTAACTTTGGAGAGCTCTATCTAATAGATGGGTAATTTATGGAAGAATTTATAGATTCAAATTCCTATCTGTATTTATAAGATTACCCTACTTATGAATATTAAAATTTAGGGGGTTGCAAGTGGGATAGAGGGAGTAAGAGGGAGGAAAACCAATAACAAGGAAAGGAAAAGAAAAAAGAGAGCGGGAAAAAGAAAATATGAGAAAAAAGAAAAGAAATAAAAAGGGGGAAGGGAGGTGGGGCATATGCAATTCCTCTATAGTGTATTATTCTCATGATTCAGTTGTTAAAGACCTTTTTCGTGTACAATTTTTGGTTTCACATGTGTTGAGTTTTCGAAGACCTGAGGGGGAAGGGTAGAGGAGACTGGGTGAATGGCTGAAAAGAGAGAGAGAAGAGAGAAAAAGAAAGAAAAAAAATGTCTCTCAGAACTCTGTTTTCATTTCTTCCAGTTGGTGGCGTTGTCTATTCCTAGCTTGAGTCTCTGGGTTCAGGATGGTGGTGGTAGTCAGTGTGAGAGGACTTGAGCTTCCACCTTGGCCTCTCTACTCTTATTCTCTGAGATGTAAACCAGGTGCCTGATCTGTTGCAGAACCGCACTGGTAGCCACGCCAGCCAACCGGTTGGTGTGTTTTCAGGGTTGGTGGGATTTTCCAAGAAGATTCCATCAGTTTTTCTCATAAGGGTTTGATGAGGTGGGGGTGTTGGGGAAACCTTATGTTTGTCAAGAGCTTGGTCAGGTGACCGCATGGGCGGGCGGCAGGGCCCCTCCTCCAGTTGGAGTGGTCTGTCTACCCCACTGGCAGGAGGCTGGAATCCTCCAACTGGGGAGGTTTGTCTACCGCACAGGCGGGCTGCTGAGCCCCTTCTCCGGGTAGTGCGGTCTGCCTATTGTGCAGGTGCAGGCGGCGGCTGGGCCCCTCCTCCAGTTGGGGTGATCTATCTACCATGTAGGCGGCGGGCCGCTGGGCCCCTTCTCTAGACGTGTGGTCTGCCTACCTTGCAGGTGTCAGCTAGGCCTCTCCTCCAATTGGGGTGATCTGTCTACCACACTGGCAGGCCGCTGGGCCTGTTCTCCAGGTTGCAGCACATTCGAAGTTCTTTAAATACTGCTCTCCATTCATCTGAAAATGTCTTAACTTTAATCTTCATATGATAGTTTAGCTGGGTATACTCTAATTTGACAGTTTTTTAAAAAATATATACTTTGTTTGTTTTGAGATGGGATCTTCCTATGTTGACCAGGCTGACCTTGAACTAATTCTTTTGCCCCAGTCTCATAAATAGCTGGGTTACAGGCCTGCACCACTGGGTTAACTGTGTATTTTCAAGATATTTTTTAGCTTATGTTGTTACTGTTTGGAAGTGTACTGTCAGACTAATACCATTCCTTTTTAGTGATTTGTTATTTCTGATTTCTTTAAATATTTTCTTCACATCTTTGATGTCTTATGCTCTCGATACAATATTCCAAGATATAATTTTTTAAAAATATATTTGGATATGTCATATTCATTGTGGATTTATGTCCTTTTTATTTCTGGAAAATTTCAACCTTTATAATCAAACATTTTTATTTCCTTTTAGCTGGGACTTCTAGTAGATATATGTTAGGCCTTGTGTTTCTATCTCAATCACTCTTTCATATTGATCATTTTAAAAATCTCTTTTTGATGCATTTTGTTAGCTATTTTTATTTCCAACTATTTTATTTCTTTAACATCTTTTTAAAAAGATTCTCAAGAATCTAAGGACCATTGATAAACATACAGTTTCTCATTATTTACATATCACATGAGTATAGGTAGCAATAATATTATAAACATTGCTATTTAATTTTTTAGGATTGGCTTATTTCACTTGGCATGATATTCTCCAACTCCATCCATTTACTGACAAATGCTATAATTTCATTCTTCTTTAAGGCTGAGTAATATTCCATAGGGGGGAAAATATATATATATATATATATATATATATATATATATATATATATATATATATATATATAAACATGTTCTTTATTCATTCATCTATTGAAGGATCCCTAGGTTAGTTCCATAGTTTAGCTATTGTGAATTGAGCTGCTATAAACATTGACGTGGCCGCATTAATGCAGTATGCTGATTTTAAGTCCTTTGGGTATAAACCGAGGAGTGGGATAGCTAGGTCAAATTGTGGTTTCATTTCAAGTTTTCTGAGGAATCTCCATACCGCTCTCCACAGTGGTTGCACAATTTGTAGTCCCACCAGCAATGCATGAGTGTACCTTTTCCCCGACATCCTCGCCAACATTTATTGTTGCTTATATTCTTGATAATTGCCATTCTGACTGGAGTGAGATGATATGTGGATGCTAATTCACAATAAAGGGGAGCACTAGGGAAGAATAGAGTTACTTTAGGTAGAAGGGAGTGAGGGGAGGGGAGAGGAGGGGATATGGGGATAGGAAGGTAAGTAGAACAAAAAAGACATTATTACCTTATATACATAGATGACTGCATGACTGATGTGATTCTACAACATGTACAATCAGAAAAATGAGAAATTATACCCCATTTGTGTATGATATATCAAAATGCATAAATGCATTCTACTGTCATGTATACCTAATTAAAACAAATTTAAAAAATAAAAAATAAACATTGCTATTTAAGAAGCAGGATCAAAGCATTATGTCAATCATTGCCTCTTAAACATCAAAGGGAAATGGACATGCTCTCATATTCCAATTCCCCATGTTACTTGTTATGCTAAGAAACAATATAGGCATCTGAGAGATTGGAAGACTTTACCAATCACGAATTCCAACACTTTCTATTTTATGTTTGATCTTATTTATTGTTTTCAAATTTTTTCATATTAAAAATTTCTTTGTAACTTCATTCATAGCTAAACAACATTTGCACTGTTGTTATTATAAGCCATCAAACATAAACCATGTGAGGTGCTAATGTCCACAGTCTAAAATACAAACAAAACTGTCAAGACTAATAGTACAGGATATCTATTTAAATCCACAAAATTTCTCAATGTCCCATGAGTAATCTAAGTTTTATTTAATGAAGATATAAATTCTTTAATTTTCATACTCTGGACAGTTGTTTTTTGGAAAAGTATATGAAAAAAAATGACTAACAAAAGTTGGAGTAATTGATATCTTGTAAATTAATTAAGAATTATAGACAAAAATTTTAAACTATAATTTTATTTGTATTTGAAAATACATTGGAAATTCTACATATGCTCATAATCGAGCTCATTTTCAACAGATATTACTTCCATTTTGATGCTGTTGTTTGTTTTACATGTACATTTTCAAGTTGACCATCAAAATGGGAAACTCCCATAGATTTCCAATTGGCCTTGATACCAGTGATTCATTACTGCTTCCTTGCTAATAATGAGGGATAGCTTTCCTCAGCCTATTGTCTCCTGTTCAACTTTCTGAGCACAATAGTACCTACAAGCCGATGCAGTGTAAACATATTGGTATCTGAAGATAAACACTACCCACATAATTGAAAATCAGAGCTTCCAAATAAATTGCTACCAAGATGAACTGACTGTTATGTTTATCTTATTGATAAATGTTGGCTTTAATTTAGTGGTGGCACAGCAAGGATTGAAATACTTAGCATGTGTTCTTGGTGTTGGAAGGGTTCAATGTCTGACATAAAAATGGCAGCAATCAGCTTTACATCTTTTGAAATTATCATATAATTAAGTGAATGTGGAATAAGATCTGCATAAGTCAAGATGACATGTGGTACCGATAGGTATTTTATCATCAAGTAGATAAAGAACACTTCTCAAAGCTTATATTTGATTGGCCTGATTCTGAGCAATAAATGTAACCAACAAATCAGCTCACCCAGCTAAAGGAAAACTTATAGTGTAATAGTAAGGTCTCTAATAATTAAATATCCCAAACTGAGGCTAAGAAAATCCTACTCAAAGGCAAGATATTTGGAGCTGTCTATGGGTTTTCATGCAGACTTGGTGTACTCCCTGGGTCCTTAGCAGGGTAAGGAGACTACCTTCCCTGTGATTGGGTTGTGGTCCCTCCCAGTTAAAATTTTAAGGGTTATTTTTTTTTGTACCAAGGATTGAACCCAGGGGCACTTAATCACTGGGCCATATCCCCTGTCTTTTTTATATTTATTAAATTTTGAGACAGGGTCTCACTAGGTTTCTTAGGGCCTTGCTAAGTTCCTGAGGCTAGCTTTGAATTCATGGTTCTCCTGCTAAAATTCTCACATGAGTACCTAGTCCAGAATCTGGCATGTGGTAAGTAGTAAATGGTCAAATAATGTTCACTTTCTTCTTAAACGTATAATGTACTGTGGCTACTTTATACCATACTCTGCACATGTAACTGAAGGAAGAATTCAGGGTAGCAAATACATGATCCATGAAGGCATCCATTAGGCAATATGAATTGATATTGCTGCTAAGGGAAGTGATTTGGAAGGTGCATTTTTAATTCACTCTGAAAAGTAAAAGTAAGCACTTAGAAGAATTATAGAAGTAATTCTAGTTGGCAAAGGTAAGCAGTTAGGAATAAACCAGGGCTATGTCAAAGTAAGCTTTTTTTTTTCTTTTTCTTTTTAAGAATTTCCTCGTTGATTTGATCCTTGAGCCCTCCCAGAAGATGGAGGTATTGTTGTGCATTTTCTTAAACTTATCTCTTATGCCTTCCTTTATTCAAATTCTGCATTTGAGAGTAGGGGTGCAGATGATCACTTTCTAATTTTATATATATAGATATTTTTAGTTTTAGGTGAACACAATATCTTTATTTTACATTTCTGTGGTTCTGAGCATTGAATCTAGTGCCTCATGCATGCTAGGTGAGCACTTTACCACTAAGCTACAACCCACAGACCTTTAAATCTTTGTTTTAAATGACATTGAAAAATTAGACAAACATTATTAGAATTCTAAATAAAATAGAAACTATATTCATGTACAATTCCATAGTTCTAAAACATAATTTTAATTGTTTATGATCCTTGTTTACTTCTTTTTTATTTGCATAAATTTTCCATCATTTTAAAATATAGTCTAAATATCATATTTCACTCTGCTCCTTTATATCAGAAATATTTCTCAAATTATATAAAAAAGACTACATGAGAAAATGATTGCATATGCTCAGTCCAATTCTGGGAGGACACAGAAAGAAAAGATGAAAAGGTTGCCTCCAGGAGAGGTAACTGAATAGCTCACAGACATCAGTGGGAAGGAAGATTTACATATTGCTGCACATCACTTCTTATAAATTTTATACTTTTTTGCATAACCAATGCTTATATTCAAAACCCTTTTTTCTGACTTTTTTTGTGGTGGTAGAATAAATATGTTTAACTTACTGTTTTAAGTATACAATTCAGCAACATTAAATACATTCACTTTTTAAAAAATATTTATTTTTTAGTTGTAGATGGACACAACACAATGCCTTTAGTTTTTATGTGGTGCTGAGGGTCGAACCCGGGTCCTGCCTATGCTTGGTGAGAGCTCTACTGCTGTGCCACAATCCCAGCCCACATTCACGTTTTTATGCAACCATCACCACTGTCAATCTCCAGAACTTTTTTATCATCCCAAACTGAAACTCTGGACCACTTTGGAACAATAATACCTATTATCTCCTCCCCTTAGCCCTGATAACCACTATTATATTTTCTAACTCTTTGAACTTGTGTGTTCATGTCTGCGTCTGTCAGCTTTCTGATTCCATAACAAATACCTGGGATTATCAACTTGTATGGAAAAAAGGTTTATTTTGGCTCATAGTATTAGAGGTTTTAGCTCATTGCTTTTGGGCCTGTGGTAAGGCAGCACATCATGGCAGGGAGTGTGAGGTGGAGCAAATTCCTCACCTCATGGCAGGAAAGTCAAAGAGAGGCAAAGAAGAGGCTGTGGTCTCAATATCCCTTTCAAGGACACACAGCCAATATCTGGAAGACCTTCCACTTGGCTCTACCTCTTAAATGTTCCACCATCTCCCGATAATACTATGGACTGGGGACCAAACTTTTAACCCATGTGCCTTTGGGACACACTTTTACAAGCCACAGCGTAACATTCTGTGATTGAAGAATGCAGTTTACCTCTGGAGTGCCCCTTAAGATCTCATGTTTTGGAGGTTTGGTCCTCAGCTGGATCAAGGTGGAAACTAGGAGGTAGTGCCTAGTTGGAAGAGGTGGGTCACTGTCAGTGTGACTTTGGGGGTTTATTTTATCCCTGGCTCCTTCCCTTCTCCTTCCTGGCCACCATAAGGTGAGCAACGTTGCTCTCCCACCAGCTTCCCTCCATGAGGTTGTGTCTCATCAAAGACCTGAAGCAACAGAGCCAAGTGACCATGGACTTAAATTCCTGAGACCGTGAACTCAAATAGACCATTCCCCCTTTAAGCTGTTTTTATCTGGTATTTTGTCAGCACCAAAAAACCTGACAAATACATCAGATTATTGTATTATAAAAATGATTCCCTTAATTATTGTTTCTTATGATTCTTGGTTATGATAAATTACGCTGTGTTGAATATAATTTTACATAGTACTATCTCATTTGGGGCTGATTTGGATGCTTTTTTGGGTGTGTCTAGCAACATGCTCCCCTTATTACAGTCTCTGAGGCATTATGCATATATTTAGTAACACCTCCCCAACGTGAACTGTAGAGTACATTCTCAGTATTCCTTGCTGCTTGAGAGATTTGGGTCCTGCCACAGGTGTATTTGTGAGGGACTCTAATTGGAAGGGGACATTGTGAGTGGGTGGTGTAGAGTCTGCCCCTTGGAGTCAGCAGCAGCGTGTGAATCATCTGTGAAGGCAGAACCCAGGGAGGCTGAGCAATGGTCACTGTAGTGCTTTTCCTGAGTATCCCCTGGAGGCCCCAACATGCGGTCCACTGTTACCCCTGAATGCTCAACCTCCAAGCCTTTTCTCTATTATCCCAGAGATTCTGGAAGTTTTCAAATGACCTTTAATAAATTTCTTCTTTTTTCCTTTATGGTCTTATGATCTTCATTTTCTCTTCTTTCATCTCAAAAACACATTCCCCTTTTCATTCTCTTCTCAGCTACTGCAAAAAATGGACATTGTCTAAAAACAAATGATCTTCTCACAGTAAGGAATCTTTTAATAGAATCTTTGATGTTGTTTAATCTGACAAAAAAGAAATCACTTCTTAATAGAACTTTAATAGTATAATGCTATTTACTATAATTAATTTTATTTTCACAAACATTGTTTGCCAATATTCATCAAAGGAAATAACTTTCATGATATGGTATTATTTACCTGAATATTTTAAAACATACATGTGATTATTATCAAAAATTCTTCTAATCTGGAAAACCTGAGGACATTATGCTAAGTGAAATAAGTCAGTCACTGAAAGGCAAATACTGCATGATTCAACGTTTTGTGTTATTATAATGAAATACTTGATGTACCTGATTTATAAAGAGAAAAAAGTTATTTGAGATCATAGGTCAGGAGGTTCCAGCCCAAGGTCAAGTGGCCCCCTTGGCTTTGGGTCTCTTTTGAGGGTAGTACATCATGATAAGAGTATGTGCAGAGAAGCAAACTTCTCCCTTCATGACCCAGGAAGCAGAAATGGAGGGAGGAAGGGAGGGAGAGAGAGAGATACCCCACAATTGCTTTCAAGAGCATCCTCCCAATGACCTAAAGACCTCTCACTAGGACCAACCTCCTTAAGGTCCATGGAACTTTCCAATAGTATCACCCTAGGAACCAACCTTTAACAAATGGATCTTTGATGAAAACAACCTATATTCAAACTCTAGCAATAGGTATCAAATTAGTAGGTATTAACCCACCCCAACTGCTAAAAGTCTAATCAACTCTAAGTTTTGAAGATGCCACACTCTAAAGCAAGGAATGTACCTCTACATTTCAATTAGAATGAGATCAGGAATATTTTGTTAACCATACTGGAATTTGATAAAAGTCATAGCCATAGGGTCATTTTGTGGGTTAGCCTTTTGCCTGTCTGTAAGCGTATGTTAACAATAACTTCGAATCTTAGAAAGAAACAAGGCTCTAGAAGCACAAATGCTGGCCACATATTTTCCAGTGGTCACATAAAAAAGTAAAAGGAAATATGTAAATTTAATTTTACTAGTATATTTTCTTTAATCATACTGAAATACTGCCATTTCAACATGTATCAATGTAAAATTATGAATGAGACATTTTATATTCTTTTTTTTTATACAAGGTCTTTGAATTTTACTTTATACAGTGCATTTCAGTTCAGACCAGCTGCATATCCAATATTTCATGGCTACAAGTTGGCCACTGGCTACCATATTGGATCCTTTCTCCTTCTCTAGACACCACAGAGGAGCTATGGAAGAGTGTCTAAGAGCTCGAATTTCAGATGCTTCTTAGCTAATTCTTGTTTTTTTTTTCCTAACAAACTTTTATTGAAGTATAACACACCTGTAGAGAAGAGCATAAATCATGAGTGTGTGACTTGATTTTTTTCAACGTTCACACACCTGTGTAATCAGCTCTATGATGAAGAAACAGAATCAGCCACAGCCCAGAAGAGTCCCTTTTGCTTATTTCTGGTCATCTCCCATCCCTGCCCACCCAGGATAACAACCACCTTGTCTTCCAACACCACATAATTATTTTGCCTGTTCTTGAGAGATCCCAAATGGAAATTTACATTCTGTTTCATTTCTGCCTGTTTGCCCTCAACTTTAGTCATGCTATTGTATGTGTTCTCATCTCTGTACCATATTCCACTATATGACTACCACAATCTTTTTATCCTTTATATGGTCAAAGAGTATTTGGATTGTCTTTGGTTCTACTATAAACATTCTTGCATATGACTCTGGGGGAACATAGGTATGCATTTTTGAAGGGCACATTCTGATTTCCTTCCTGATGTAAGAAATAAAGGTTTGCCACCATTTACTTTTCTCTCTTTTTTCTGGCACTTGAGAGTTTGTTTTAGTAAACTGATGGCAGCAACACTCTTTATTATTTTTGTAGGAAGTGATTATTTCTTTCATGCTTTGAGTCTTTTTAATTTTGTTTAATATCTATTGAAAGTTTTTTATGATACTTCATTAAAGTGGATCAAGGACCTAGGAATTAAACCAGAGACCTTGTGTCTAATAGAAGAATAGAAATAGGTCCTAATCTCCATTATGTTGAATTAGGCCTCAGTTTCCTTAATAAAACTCCTATAGCACAAGAATTAAAATCAAGAATCAATAAATGGGTTGGACTCAAACGAAAAAGTTTCTTCTCAATAAAAGAAACAATCTGTAAGTGAATAGAGAGCCTACATCTTGGGAGCAAATCTTTACCCCTCACACATCAGACAGAGCACTAATCTCTAGGGTAGTAAAGAACTCAAAAAGTTAAGCACCAAAAAACCAAATAACCCAATCAATAAATGGGCCCAAAACCTGAACAGACACTTCTCAGAAGAGGATATACAAGCAATCAACAAATATATGAAAAAATGTTCATCATCACTAGCAATTGGAGAAATGCAAATCAAAACCACTCTAAGATATCATCTTACTCTAGTCAGAATGGCAGCTATTATGAAGACAAACAACAATAAGTGTTGGTAAGGTTGTGGGGGAAAAGGAACACTCATACACTGCTGGTGGAACTGCAAATTGGTGCAACCAATATGCAAAGCAGTATGGAGATTGCTTGGAAAACTGGAAATGGAACCACAAGTTGACCCAGCTATCTCTCTCCTCAGTCTATACCAAAAAGACTTAAAAAGAGCATATTACAGGGACACAGCCATATCAATGTTTATAGAAGCACAATCCACAATAGCTAAACTGTGGAACCAACCTAGATGCCCTTCGTAGGTGAATGGATTAAAAAAATGTGGTATATATATATATATATATATATATATATATATATATATATATATATATATACACACAATGGAATATTACTCAGCAATAAAAGAGAATAAAATCATGGCATTTGCAGGAAAATGGATGGAGTTAGAAAAGCTAAGTGAAGTTAGCCAATCCCCAAAAGCCAAATGCTGAATGTTTTCTCTGATATAAGGAGACTGATTCATAGTCGGGTAGGGAGGAGGAGCGTGGGAGGCTTAGAAGAACTCTAGATAGGGCAGAGGGGTGGGAGTGGAAGGGAGGGGGCAGGGGGTTAGAAATGATGGTAGAATGTGATGGACATCATTATCCAAAGTACATGTATGAAGTCACAAATTGGTATGAATACACTTTATGTACAACCAGAGATATGAAAAATTGTGCTCTATATGCATAATATGAATTGTAATGCATTCTGCTCTCACATTTAAAAAATTCAATAAAAAAGTAAAAAGAAGAAAGTGATTATTTCTTTCATGCTTTGTGACTTTTTAATTTTGTTTAATATCTATTGACAGTGTTTTATGATACTTCAATAAGGCAGACATTAATAATCAGTCCAATTTAGTATATTATAATGTACATTTTAAAATTGTTTCTTCATTAAATAAGAAAAAGATGCTGGGCACATGATTACAGGCACATGCTTGTAATCCCATGGCTCAGGAGGCTGAGGCAGGAGGATCAAGAGTTCAAAGACAGCCTCAACAATGGCAAGGTGCTAAGCAACTCAGTGAGACCCTGTCTCTAAATAAAATTTAAAAAAGGGATGGTGATGTGACTCAGTGAGTGCCTCTGAGTTCAATCCCCAGTAACCCCATATATATGTGTGAGTGTGTGTGTGTGAGTGTGTGTGTGTGTGTGTCTTTATATATATATGTATAAAGACTTCTCTATGTAAGTATTATTTGTTTAGCCTGAAACATTTTAGCAGCATTGCCTCAGGCTATGAGGTAAATCTTGTCATCTCAGCCTTCTCAAAATAAATATAGATAGATAGAGCTTGACAGCTCTTGGTAATTCCAGTGACCTGTATTTACCTATAATTTAGAAAGCAGAGCTTTTTATAAATTAGATCCTTATCTGAAGAAGAGTTCTGTCTATCTGAGTGGGAAAAGCAGGTATTGGAGCTAAGAGTACTAAATACAGGTGTCTTTGTTAATGAAGTCTGACTTACAGCAGAAACCAATTAAGGGAGAGTATTGGCATGGCTAGCAATTCAACAGACCCCAAACAAACCCTTGATCAATGACAAGGGACCTGCCAGGAATGTGGCCAGCATTTGGGGGTATGGTAAGCTGGAGTGTGGGCCCTATTAAAGTGGGGCCTAAGGTGCAACTTGGACTCTGGGCTCCTGACATGCATGCCACCAGACTCCCAGCATTCTATTTTCTCTAACAATAGTTTTGAAAGCACAAATTTGCTACTGGTAATATTTTGTTTGTTTTTGTTACTGGGAATCTAACCTAGGGCTTCACACATGATAGGCAATGGTATAGATTTCATTCAATAATCAGGAGACCCTGCCTTGTGCCAGGCTTTGTGCAATGGGGTGGGAATGAAAAGACCAACATAAGCTCGCCTGCCGGCAGAGAGCCTGAAATAGCAAAGGCTTCCCTCAGGGACAATGGTTCCAGGTAATCCTTTCAACAATCTGATGAGATAAGTATGAAAGACTGAGGATCTCTTATCCAAAATGCTTGGGGTCAGAATTGTTTCAGATTTTAGAATATCTGCTTATATGTAATAAGGTATCTTGGGGATACTAAGACATACTAAGGAGAACTAAGTCTAAATAGGAAATTTATGGCTCATATACTCCTAATACAGTCTGAAGGTAATTCCATACAATATTTTTAGGCACTTACATTTTGACTATAACCTGTCATGTGATGATCAGATGTGGAATTTTGAGTGTTTTATGTCATCATTCAAGAGAGTTCCAGATTTTAGAGCATTTCAGATTTCACATTTTCAGATTAGGGATAATCGACCTATTTCTCAGTTAACAACTAAAGAAACACCAAGTCAGTTGTGCCATAACAACCGTTCACATAACTCCTGGTATTAGGCCAGTAACAAAACTGAAATAAGTAGACCAGAGGAAAGACCACAGGAATTGATGAGCTTGTAGAAGGTGTGAGCATGCATGATTTACCTGACGACATTCAAGTTCAATGCAGATCAAAAAAAAAGTAACCTTCTAGTATCCACAAAGCAAGACTGCAGGTCAGATCGGGGGCCAATTTCTAATGTCACAGCCAAATGCTGAAGATGGGAAAGAACATTCAGATACCCTGACCACTGTAGCTCTCATTGTTCTCATGAGAAGTGGGAATGAACATATCAAAATCATTTTAGATGAGTAATAATATTCTTCTCACTCTAACAAATTATAAGATGTTTTTAAAGTAACAAAGATCGAAACCATATAGCTTGTAAATTAAAAATTCATTGATGCAATAGAACAGAACTTGTAGAATTTCAAAATTCTATTAGAACTCTGTAACATGCTAGAAATGGCATTTAAATAGGGAAAGAATCACTATTCAATAAGCATTTTGAAGAAACTAGGTATCAGTCAGATATTAGGAAGAGAATTAGCTCAGACAATAACTCAGACCTAGACTCTTAAATAGATTCTTGATGTGTCAAGAAAATGAGCTATTTAAAATAATTTTCAAGAAGGAGCTTGAAGAAAATAGATTATCATAATCAAATATGGCTTAAGACTGTCATAAGGCAGCTTAAACATTAGGATCTCTAGGGGCATTATTCATACACAGAAATCTGTGGTAGCAGAGAATGCTGTAAACTATGTATTAAAAATAAAATGAATATATTGTGAAATGTGAGTTTTTGTTTGTTTTTGTTACTGGGAATCTAACCTAGGGCTTCACACATGATAGGCAAGCACTCTACCACTGAGCTATATGCCTAACCCTAGATCTTAGAAATTTATATCTGAAGAAGTGTTAAGACTTGGTAGAAATGTATAATATTATTACTTGGTTTCTACTTTATAGTAAAAAATGAATAGATGTTTTGTTCTTGGTAAAAAAAAATGATAGTGTCTCATCATATGATAAAATGTTGCTCTTTGCTAGTAACTAAAGACAGGTGAATGAATAAAAACAATTCAGAGGTAACATATCCCCATTAAACAACAAAACCAATGAAAAAATCTGATTAGGACAAATTTTGTAAGAAATGAATTCATGTGGGCTAGAGGCGTACCTCAATATTAGAGGCTTGCCTAGCATGTGTGAGGCACTGGGTTTGATCCTCAGCAATGCATAAAATAAGTAAAATAAAGGTATTGTGTCCATCAACAACAATAAAGAAATATTTAGAAAAAAAATGGATTCATGAGAAATTGTGTATCAACCCTGTCTTTTTGGAGAATAGTGAAAGAATCTCTCTCAAAGGTTGTAAAGGTGTGTGTTTTGACCAAAAAATTCCTGCTGCCATAAGGAGACACTTTTTTATAAAATTCAAAATGTTGTCATTGTTTTTTAACAAAATCAATTATAAAAGTATAAGGAGAATAGAATAAACCTGCATACGGTTGTTAAAAATAAAACTGTGGATGATGTAAAATGAAAGATCAGAATGTGCAATGATGTTCCTTGCTGACTACTATGGCAGTAACCTGTGCATGTGCACTGACAGATAATAGAATTTTGAGTGATATAAAGGGTTAATTCAAATTTTAGAGCACTTGCTAGTGACCAGGAAGTCTGCCAGGTTCTTGGAGACAGAGGAAAAACAAAAGATGTAATCAAACATACATAGGTCGGTGCCCAATAATTTTTTGGTTGTAAGTGCTACAAAAATAAATAAATGGATAGAATGTAGGAAGTGATTAATATGTGACAGGCACTATTTAAGTAATATATCTATATATAGACATAGACTTATCTATATATCTTGAGCAGTTACCCTGATATTCTGAGTATATGAAACTGTTATTCTGCTACAGATGAGGACTCTAAGGTAAGAGAGGTCAGGTCCTGTGCCCAAGGACATATGGCTGTGGTAGAGTTAGGCCTGGGTTCCATGGGAGCTCTAAGGTGTAGCAGGTAAACCAACCTGGAAGGAATGGAGATGTTTCCAGAGGAGGTCTCACCTAGTCTGTGTCTGGCAGAACAGGAAGTAGGTAGAGGGGCCAGGGACTTCCCAGCAAATATATGGGGTGAGTAAAAGCAAAGAAATATGAAACAGCATGGTACTGTGAATGCAGGAAACCAGACTGTATTGCTGGAATAACAAGTCTCAAAGAAAGAGTGGCAAAATTCAGACGAGGGCAGGAATCACATCAGTAGGGACCAACATGCTGTGCTGAAAACATTGGACTTGTTGAAATTGACCTTAATGGTAGAAGGCAGAAGAACTAGCATTTATTGTTCATGCCCACGTGATAAATCCTGTTTGAGGTGTTCAACTTGGATTATTTCAATATATTTTCTTCTTCCTGTGAATTTTTCTTTATTACTAAGAAGTAGGGAGCACAGAATATTTACTCAGGCAAGGCTCTGTAGATAACCTGTCCTATTTCATGTTGACACTATTAAAGAGATGCTACCAGAATTAATATTACAAAGGGGTACTGTTTCCAATTAAAGTGATGAGAATATTATCCTTGCATTATTTATATTAGATAGAAGCTTTATTAATATCATGTTGTTAACCTCAAAGTGGCAGAGCCAAATTCTACTCTATGATTCTGTTTTAAAGGAGAAATAAACAGAAGACAAATGGCAGTTATTTTAAAGATATTCTAGAGAAATATAACTTCAAGATCAAATCCTGAGATTAATGAGCATTCATCCCAGGTCAAGATCTCTACCCTTCAGAGCAGAGTGAGACCTGGCATCTGGTTGAAGACCCCTGGCAGGACTGCGATCCTCAGTGGTGTTCATTATGCTATACTAATAAGGCAGAGATATTTAATAGGCAGCATAGAATGATTTTTTTTTTCAAATAAGGGAGTCATTCATTTATTTAACAAACACTTATTGTATGCTGAACTCTGTCCCAGGCCTTTCCAGGAGCTGAGGTTTCCTCCTGAAAAAGGAAGTTCTTCACTGAAACAGTGTGGAGTTGTTAGGTAGCAAGAGGAAGGAATGCATTCCAGGCTGGGAGAACTCCAAACCTCTGCTGCAGGGCCTCTGAACCCCACTGTGCAGGCTGGGTTTGGAGACATACAAGGAGCTCTCCATAGTGGAGGACA
Source organism: Callospermophilus lateralis (assembly GCF_048772815.1). Lineage (NCBI taxonomy): Eukaryota > Metazoa > Chordata > Mammalia > Rodentia > Sciuridae > Callospermophilus > Callospermophilus lateralis. The sequence goes on along the minus strand of NC_135306.1, from coordinate 131,320,605 downwards.
AAGTTGGAAAGAGGTGTGTGAGTCGGTGAGGCAGGATAGGTGCTCAGGGAATGGAGCTCGAAGGGCCTTTTATGCCAAATAGCAGGTTGAGTGGGATAGATCATGGTGAGATTGCACAATAGGAATATTACTCTGGGGCAGAGCAGAGCCATGATGGAGGGCACAAGAGGGGCTGTGAGATGAGTGAAGAAATGAGGATCATCTCCTGAAGTGTGAGATAATGACTGTCTCAATGAAGGCCTGTTACAGAGAAGAGTGGTTAGGTGAACATGCCAGAAAGCAAATGGAGAGGGTGTAAGAGGAATTGAGATTCTGGCCTGGGCTCCCTGTGGCGGTACCTATCACTAGGACGGATGCAGGAGGAGCAGGTTTGGGAGTTGAGATATAAATGCAGATAACATCAGTTCCAAAGTCACCTTTGGATAATCACAGAAGTCAGTTCCTGTTCCCAGTGCTTTTTGGTGGGTAATTCAAGTCCACCTGATCCTCTGTGTAATGTAAAGGACTCGCAGGACCCTTCACACTCCCTGGCCCACTTTCTGTTTCTCTCCAAGGAGCAAAAATGGAGTCCATTTAAATATATATATATATAATTATACAACTTATAGAAGACTATACACATGTTGCTCAAGTAATATAATTTATCTTTTCTAGGTTTACTAGGTCAGTAGTTCTCAAACTTATACATTCAAGACCTCTTTATACTCTAAAAAAGAGCTTTAGTTTATGCCAAATTGTACCTATTGATATTTACCACATTAGAAATTAAAACTGAGGAGTTTATAAAACAATTCATTTAAAAATAATACAAACATTAACATTAAACCTATTAAACATTGACCTCAATAGTGCTGTTTTTAAATAAAACATTCCCCCCCACGCCCCGCAAATATTTAACTGCATAGACAGACAGCTATAGTGATCTGTTCAACGAGAGGATTACTTGTAACTGCTTCTGCTTTCAGTCCCTGTAATCTCACACATCACTTACCTCTGGAAAACCTCAGTGAACCCTGGTGAGAGAATGAGAGTGAAAAGCAAACAATAGCTTTTTATCATTATAAAAATAAGTTTAATTTCACAGATCTCTGGAAGCATCTTGTGGAGCCCAGAGGCCCCAGGCTGAAGTTTGAGACCCCTTGAACTAGTTCCATTAGGAGAGTGACATAGTCACAGTGTTACAGAATTTGGATGAGATGCTGGGCAGGCTTAAGTGGGTCCTCCAAGTCCGGCTACCTGCATTCCACTGACTGCAGCCGTGCCTTGGAGCAGCTCTGTGGTGTCACATAAATCAAGCAGCTCTCTGGGCCACGGTAACACCATCTGTGAAATGAAGTGGCAAGACCAGAACATGCCCAAGCACTCGTCCTCCTCTCATATTGTGTGTTTATACCTCTGCCTATAGTAGGTGCTCTGTATGTACTTTAAAAATAATGTATGAATAAACAAATAAGTAAATAATGCGTGATATCATTGAAGGGACTTTTGCATTAACTGGAAAAATGTCCTAGAATTCAGGGGTTACAAATACAAATACCTGCAGGCCAGGTATACTGAACGGGTGAAGCAAAACTGCAGGGAGTGGTAGGGGCCTATGGACTGGATGAATCATATAGAATTCAGATTTTTATTAGACATCATTTTAGACTAAAAGAGCAGGGTGGAGTTAATCTGTGGGCTGTGGATCAGGACTTCTGAACTAGATGGTTGTCTGGGTTCCTTCTGACTTGAAGCAGAGTCTTATTCGTTCTGCTTCCTGAAATGCCAGGTGCCTCATTCTTCCTCTGTTCTCCCTCTCAGTCTAAACCTATTCATGGGAAAAGACCTAATAAACTCATCCATTGAAGGCAACTGCGACCAGTGAGACCAATAAGATACTTTAATTTTTACAGGGTAAGTCTTAAGTCAAAGTAGGGATGCTCTGATTGTGGAATTCAGGCATCAGTGATCAGACCAGACAGGCATCCTTGGCTGTGATCCAGAATCCATACCGCATGTGTCTACTTGTCCACTCCTGGGAGACAGGAGCTGAAGCCCTACCTACAAAGCCCTCTCTATAGAATGGCTGGGTACTTTGATCATCTGGAGTGCTTCTCTTGGGAATCCATGTGCCTGGGAAGTGTTTGCTAAAACAGCTCCCAACTGGAGCTTGGACCTTCATTCTAACAGAAATTCACTTCCTATAGCCACCCACACCTGGAAGTTGGCCACAGCTAACCAGCATCTCTGATGCCACCCAATAGGTTTCCCAAAGAGCTCTGCTACTCAGGTGGCATTTTTAAGAAGTGCTGAGATAAGAAAGCTGGTATACAGAAAACAGATGGGGGAGTCTGTGAGCCCCTTCCTGAGTGTCCTGCCCAGTCCCTCTGCATCCCACAGGCCTACGTCAGGAGGTGTACTAAGAGCAGCTCTATGGAGCCATCGCTGGAAGAACATGGCCAGGTGGGAGAAAGGAGAGCTCCTCCTTCTCCTAAGAAGAGGGATCTAAATCTGGGTTGAATTCAATTGATTAAATCTAGGTAGTGTTGACTTACATTTATAGAGACATTTCTCTGAATTCTGGTCTGGGACCTCAGACAAAAAAAATAAAGAACTCTTTCTAACTCTTTAACACTTCTTCTCTAGCCACTAATGATAAAGGTTGAAATTTCTGTACTAGTATGAATTAATGAGATTAAAAGCAAGATCATTATAAAACACGCTCTGAGGACCCAGGAGTATCCATCTATTTAAAAGGGGTATTACATTCACACACAAAAGAATTCCAACAAAAAATTCCAAGATTTCTGTTGCAATGAAATCCAGGTAGTTGTTTCTGAACTGTGAAAAATAGGAAGCCTCAAGAGCTCTTGGTGACAGGGTTTAGAACAAGGTATGACCATATTGTGTGCCCACAAGTTACAACACAGCTGGTTGTGAGATTTGACCTGAGAGCTAGCAAGTCATAGTTAATATATGCAGAAGATTTTGAAGGATAACCCTGTCCCATAGAGGACTGAATGAATGCCTGACCTTTCCGTCATATAAAGAGACTCTAGATCTTTCCAGTTCTTTATTTTGTGTTTTCTCTTTGATAAGAAGCATATAGTCCTAATGGCTCCAGAAGTATTACCCATGAAATGCCATGGAAAACCTCATGTCTAGACCTTAGGGAGCAGCTTGGGCTTGCCACACCTACCCTCTCCTTCTCTTAAACAACAGCTCCAAGCCCTGGACCTGTGAGGAGAGCTGGATGGCTAGATGCCTGAACCCAGTCTTGCCATTAGGTCAAGACAATGAAGTCTCTGTGGCAAGCTGCAGCCCTTGGTGGGTCTCTTTCTCTGAGTGCCTCCCTCAAAGGTGTCCTTCTGGTGGAACTGTCTGGGCCTAGAAAGGTCGAGTGGGCAGGTTGCTCTAGCCCAGACAGGATGTCCAGATAGGCCTTGGTCTCCATTCTCGTTTTTTCCTTGGGGGAACTCTGCTCCTCTAGCTTGTGCACAGGGTTGACCAGGGCCTCTGCAGCTATATTATGGGCTTGTCTCGAGGTCTTCTAGGAGATGCAGCTTCCACATAGGGTGGTTTTGTAAGTGGATTGTTCTGATTAGCAGACATGATGTTCCTTTTATGGGGTTGCGTATGATTGGATTATCAGAGTGGTACTGATCCTCAGATTTAAGGCTCCCTCTGGGTATATATGGGCCAGAGGAGGCCTTAACCTACCAGGATCCACATGTAAAATATTAGTGGGGGCTGGGTACAGTCCTGAAATTCCAGATCCTTGGGAGGCTGAGGTAGGAGGATTTCAGCTTTGAGGCCAGTCTGGGCAGCTTAGCAAGACCCTGCCTCAAAATAAACACTAAAAGGGCTGGAGATGTAGCTCAGTAGTAGAGCACCCCTGGATTCAATTTCTGTACCACAAAAACAAGAACAAAACAAAAGCAACTCCCTCCCTCTGTATGCTGTGTGTGTTTATGTGGAAGGAGGGGAAGATGGGGAATGAAAGGGAGCCAGTTCCCTCTGCTTTTCTTTTCACTCTATGCATAACTGAAGACTGGCTTTTAAAAAAATTGATTCATTTAACATTAGAAGACATTTGGACATAATCACAAAAGCAAAGAATATATTTACTCTAATTCAGTCCCTAGCACTTTCTTTCTCCTCCCCTTCTCCCTCTCCTGATGCTCTCCCTTTACTCCACCGATCTTTTTGCAATTTACTAATCTTTTTTTTTTTTTAAATACAGTGTCTTGTGGATATACTTGATGTTGAGATTCACTATGCTCTATTCATGTATGTACATAGGAAACATTTGGTCAGATTCATTCCACTATCCTTCCCTTATCCCATTTCTCTTTCCTCCCCCATATTCCCCTTGTCTACTCTACTGATATTTCCTCTATTTTGATGGAATTACCTCCCCACTTCCTTCCCCTCCTTCCTTTTTTCAAACCACCACCCCCTGCCCCTATTTTGGATTAGCTTCTATATATCAGAGAAGACATTTGACCTTTGACTTTTGGGGACTGGCTTATGTCAGTTAGCACGGTAGTTTCCAGTTCCATCCATTTACCAGCAAATGCCATGATTTCATTCTTTTTATGGCTAGGTAATACTTCATTTTCTTTATCCATCCATCTATTGAAGGGCATCTAAGTTGATTCCATAGCTTGGCTATTCTGAATTGTGCTGTTAGAAACAATGATGTGGCTGTATCCCTATAGTGTGCTGATTTTAAATCTTTCAGATATATACCAAGGAATGGGACAGCTGGGTCATATGGTGGTTCCAGTCTTAGTTTTTTGAGGAATCTCTACATTGCTTTCCAGAGTGGTTGTACTAATTTACACTCATACACTGTATGAGTGTATCTTTTCCCCCACATCCTCACCAACACTTATTATTATTTGTATTTTTGATACTTGATTGCCATTCTAATTGGAGTGAAATGAAATCTCAGTGTAGTTTTGATTTGCATTTCTTTAATTACTGGAGATGTTAAACTTTTTTTTCCTGTATTTTATGACCATTATATTTCTTCTTTTGAGAAATTACTTTTTAGTTCTTTTACCCATTTGTTGATTGAGCTATTGGGTTTTTTGGTGTTATTTTTTAATTTTTTAGTTCTTTGTATATTCTGGATATTAATGCCTTGAGGATCAAATGGCAAAGATCTTTTTCCATTTTGTAGGCTCTTCAGGCTCACACTCTTGTTTCCTTTGCTGTGCAGAAACTTTTAAATTTGATGCCATCCCACTTTTTATTTTATTTTATTTATTATGCTTTAATAGTCTTCATAAGGAAGTAGATTTCTGGGCTATATGCTGGAGTGTTGGGCCTACATTTTTTTTCTAGAAATTGCAAAGTTTTGGCCCTAATTCCTTGGTTTTTGATCCACTTTGAGTTAACTTTTGTTCAGGGTGCAAGATAGGAGTCAAATTTTATTCTTCTACATATGGATTTCCAGTTTGCCAAGAACATTTGTTGAAAAGGCTGTCTTTTCTCCAACATATATTTTTGGTGCCTTAGTCTAATATCAGAAAACAGTGTTTATGTGGTTTTTGTCTCTGTGTCTTCTATGTTATTCCACTGGTCTTTGTTTTATTTTGATGCCAGTGCCATGCTCATTGTGTTACTGTAGCTCTGTAGTATAATTTGAGGTCCAGTATTGTGAGGTTCCCTAGCATCATTCTTTTTGTTCAAGATTGCTTTAACTATTTGGGGTCTTTAACTATTGGGGTCTCTTATTTTTCCAAATGTATTTCAGAACTGCTTTTTATAGTTCTGTGAAGAATGTCATTGGTAGAGTGATCATTTTGGCAATATTAATTCTGCCTATCCTAAAACATGGGTGTTCTTTCCATTTTCTAAGGCTTTCTTCAATTTCTTTCTTTAGTGTTCTATAGTTTACATTGTAGAAGTAGTTCACCTCTTTTATTAGATTGATTCCCAAGTATTTTTTTGAGGTTATTATTGAATGGAATAGTTTTCCTAATTTCTTTTTCAGAAGATTAATTATTGGAGTATAGGAACTCAATTGATTTTTGTATGTTGATCTTGTATCCTGCCACTTTGCTGAATTCATTTATCAGCTTTAAAAGTCTACTGTGGAATTTTTTGGGCCTTCTAAATATAGGATCATGTCATCAGCAAACAGATAATTTGAGCTCTTTTCCCCCCTATTTATATACCTTTAATTTCTTTCTCTTGCCTGGTTGCTTTGGCTAGAGTTTCAAGGACTATGTTGCATAGGAGTGGTAAAAGCTAGCATCCTTGTCTTGTTCCTGTCTTTAGAGGAAATAATTTCAGTTTTTGTCTATTCAGTATAATGCTGACCTTGGGTTTGTCACATATAACATTTACAATGTTGAGATAAATTTCTCTTTCCCTGGTTTTTCAAGTGTTTTAAGCATGAATGGATGCTATACTGTGTCAAGTGATTTTCCTGCATCTATTGAGATAATCATGTGATTTGTTTGTCTTTAAGTCTATTTATGTGGTGAACATTTATTGATTTCTTACAACCCTGGATTGAATCCCACTTGATCATGATGCACTATTTTTTAACGTGTTTTTTGTATGTGTTTTCCAATATTTTATTAAGAATATTTGCATTTATGTTCATTAAGTATATTGGCCTGAAGTTTTTCTTCCTGGATATGTCTTTGTCCAGTTTTGGTATCAGGGTAATATTGGCTTCATAGAATGAATTTGGGAGAATTCCCTCTTTTTTTTTTTAAATAGAATCATTTGAGTAAGACTGGTATTAGCTCTTCTTTTAAGATCTGATAGAACTCAGTTCAGTCTTCTGTATACTCTTGGTCCAATTTGGGTAGATCATATGTTGATAGAAATTTCTTCAAGATTTTCTAGCTTATTGAAGTATAAATTTTCAAAATAGTTTTTGATAATTTCAGTAGTGTCTGTGATATTTCCCTTTCATCTCTAATTTTGTTAATTTGAGGGTTCTTTTTATTTTGGTTAGTTTGACTCAGGGTTTATCAATCTTGTTTATACTTTCAAAACATCAACTCTTTGTTTGTTGATCTTTTGTATTTTTTTAATTCTCAATTTCATTGATTTTGGCACTGAACTTAATTATTTACTGTCTTCTACTGAATTTTGTTGTTGGTTTATTCTTCTTTATCTAGGGCCTTGAGGTGTAATGTTAGATTATTTATTTAGTATCTTTTTATTTTTTGGATGTATGAAATCAATACTATAATCTTTCCTCCTAGAACTGTCTTAAGGCTGGCTCTCTTGAGTCTTGGATACCAGTTTGCCTTAGGCATGTGGGATATAGGATAGCATCAGGAATTCCCTAATGAAGATCAAACCATTGCTGAAAACCACCACAGGTAGTGGCCCATTAACTTTCCTCACAAGGTGTCTCTCAGGGCTGTCTTTCTCTCTCTCTCTCTCTCTCTCTCTCTTTCTCTGGCAGTGGGTGGGGATTTTAGGGCCAAGACTTCTATATGCTTTATTCCACTCTATAAAATATAAATGTGCTTTAGAACACTGCTGGGTCACCTCCCTAAGCTCCTTGACACTCCCTGGGCAAGGTCCTGAGGCTCTCCCTAGACCATTCACACTAGGTTTAACCTGAACTTCAACTTCACTGAATGTATCACAACATTTAATTAACATTTAAAATTTGTCTGTTGCTTACTATTTATTTCCTTCACTAGAAGGAAGGACTCTTTGAGGACAAGGCTGTCTGTCTCATTCCCAGAAGACCAGCCCAGTGTTTGGCACAAGATGAGTTCAGCACAGAGCTTTCATTTGGTGGAGTGTCTGATTAGCTGCTTTCTTCAGTCTGTTCCTTTAAGATTCTTAGATTTTGTTTCTGTTTGAGGAAACCTCTTGAATACTACTAACATTTCTTTCCTTGAAAGCGTCTCTGGACCTGGCATTGGCTTTCAGTTCTGTCCAATTCTGCTACTGCTACTTGAGTGTGATTATCTAGAGTGTAGGCTTTGGGGTCAGACAGAAGAGTCTGTGGGTCAGCCATTTTCAGGGCATGTGACCTTGGCTAAGTTATTAACCTCCTGAAAACTGAGTGTATAATATCTCCCTTGCAGGGTATTTTGGTTGCGAGGATAAAGGAGTTGACATATATAAAATAGTATACTGCCTGACACACACTAAATGCCACAGTTGTTAATATTATTTCCTGTATGCTTGGTTTCATGCTAACCACTGAAGATGGAGATGAATAAGATGCCTTTTCAATCTCCTGGTCAAGATAAGAAATATCCCAAGCACCAGCCCTGGACATGAGGATGAAGTATGGTTGACTCTCAGATTTCAGCTTGGAGTTGAGGCTTGCATGAAATATAGCATTGTGGGGGCATGGGTGAGGCTAACTCCCCCAAAAGTGCAACCCCCCCTTTTTTTGCACTTTTTGGGAGGTTAAAAGGGTAAAAATTAAAAGGGGGGGGTGTTAAAAGGGTAAAAAATCTTGTTAAGAGCAAGAGTACAGAGCCTGGGGACCCACAGCTGAGAAAGGGAGGCTGAAGCAGCCCCTGAATTTCAGATTCTTTTAATAAAACTATTAGACTGCAGGTGAAATAGGAACCAGATATGGCAGGCTGGTGGGTCATGATTTTCAAGGAGTTTACAGTTCATAAGAGAGAGTAACATGGAAGTCATCAATAACATAAACAGGGATGAGCCTGTGCCAAAAAGTGATTAACTACTGGGGAGCAGGAGGGAGGGTGTGGTGGGTGTGGCATTAACCAAGGAGAGAAAGAGCATATGAGGATTTGGGAGGATGAAAAGGAATTGGTGTAGGTGGAGGGTGGGGTGGGAGAAGGGGTGGGACATAAAGTGAAGGAATGAAACAGAAAGTATGTTTGGGCGTTTGTAAGATTCTGTGATGATGAGAGTTTATCTGAATGGTCGTTAAGGGGGTTGCTGGGCTGAAGGGGCATTTGCGCTCCTCCTTCAATAGATAGTTCTTGAACAGCCTGAGCCCATGTTTCTTTATAGAGGTGCGTCCCAGCAGTGATATGGAGCAGGCAACCATAGTCCCTGGTGCCCAGTCTCCCTCACTGGGTGGCCTGTTGGAATACTGACTTTGGGGATGCACAGAACTTCTTTGTTTATCAGTTTTGGGGCACTAAGCAAAGTCACCAACCTTTCCAAACTGGAGCTTCTTCAACCATAAAACAGGAATCATCAGGCTGTTATAGTAAATAAATTAGATAACACCTATGTGAATGTCATCAGAATCAAAATGGAGTCACTTATGTTAACGCCCCCTCCTCCAAATAAATAAAGTCAGGAGGTTCAGAAGGGAAGTCCCTCATGCATATTTATTTATCTGATAACAAGACCTATCATAAGAGACTCTGCCAGAACTATAACTTAGCACAGAGGCTCTCCTTACACAGAGAATACATCTACATAGACATCTACCTTGGGTTGATGACACCCTTGTGATTAAGTCTTATGGACTTAATTTTGTTTCAAAAAATTTATGTAATCCTCATATTTGTCTTTAGAGTGTACCCTTAGTAGTAGAACCCATTTTTAGCCTTGGTTTGGTCCCTAGAACATACCCCAGAGAAAAGATAAAAGATGTCCCTTGCCTCAATCTTAAACTCATACAGGATGTGCTTATGAACAGTCATAGCATGCATATCCCAGAATTGCAAATCCCTGGCTATTTCTAATTACATTCTTTTTTGTTCAGAGATCCGCTCTCTGCATTTGTTATTTAGGTTGACAAATATAAAGGACTTGGTACAGAATCTGCTACCAAACACGTAGTTGGTGCATAGCAGTAAGCACCTAGTGTTCATGTGTTCATCCGTTAACTCACTCAGACATGCATTATTTTACCAGCGCATATTTTTCAAACACTAGGATACTGAGAAGAACAAGACCCAGTCCCTGCCATAGAGGCCTGTGTTGAGTTGTGTGTCATGGGTGTGGGAGGGCAGGCAAATAAACAGATGGTTAATGTACTCTGTGATAAGTGCACGCAAAGGCGTGCACAGCACTGATGGGAGCGTAGATGAAGGACACCCCAGTTGCCATGAGGAGGATGGTGATGATGATGATGATGATGGGAAGGTGAAGAGTCGAGGAGAAGCCCCTAGACCCCAGGAGCCAGCCAGGATAAGCCTTGAGAGTGAATTAAGGCCACCTGCACTTATTCTGAAGGCTACTTGGAGCCCCTGAAAAACCTCAAGCAGAGAGAGATCTGGTTCTGCCTGCATTCAGGAAGGTCACTCTGGCCCCAGTGAGAGCAGTTAGAAAGCTGCAGGGCTTCAGGTGAGAGATCATGAAGTACCATCAACAACTGGCGGGCTTGACGAGGTCCAATGGAGTTTGAAAGCTATGATCTACTGGAACAAGGGAGTGAGAGGGTTGGGGCTGATGGAAGTTTATAGCTAGAATTTTGGATGTCAAGAGTCCTTTAAGGATTATTTAATGCGTATCTCAAAAATTGCAAAGTCTCAAGATGGGTCAGTCAATTTTGTCACTCATATTTTAAATTGTTCTTTAAAAGGACAAAGAGGCTAAGGCCTCCTAGAAGATTATTTGTCTGATTTGGCTTCTTTTATTGAAAGTTTTATTTAAATGTCCTGCACTACATTTCAGAGAAATATCATTTGATCCAGGTTTATCTTTCTTTTCTATTAATGCATGATATCATATTATCATAGCTCAAACTGGGTGAGTGTATTGAGAAAATCATGGACTGAATACCTGTGTAGGACGGGATACCTCACAGAGTAGGTCCTCCCTAGTGGTGCGTTTCTCTACTTTATTTCTGTCCAAATGAGACTGAGGAGTCCAATGGAATTGACAGTAATTATTAACTTTATTATTCACAGGTTTCCTAGTCAACTTCTAGATATTCCCAATCACATCTTGTGTGGTCAATCACACCAAGTTTTCAGATGAGTGCTCTTGAAATGCTGCATTCTCTTAGATCTCTCTTTGCTTTGCTCTTATATAATTTAGGAGGTGATCTTTGAATACTGTTTAGATCTTTGTCTACTGTCTAGAGTAGGAAAGACTCTAAGAGGGTTTTCCAGCGATCCCACTTCATTGTTTAGGTTAAACACTTTCCCTGACTCTTTTGCCTTTCAGTAACGAATTTCTCTGCTGCAAATGCGTTAAATGTATTGATTTCATCTTCTATAGAAACTCTCAAGTTTTGAGTCAGAAGTTAGTTGATCCCTCTCCAGTACTGTCGTGATATGTCTTCAGTATCCTGAGCAGGAAAGTTAACTCTTTTTTCTTTTTGATTCTGTATAATTTATGCTTCTTGTTTCTCCTATCTAAAAGAATTTGGGTAGAATATATCCTCATAAAGTTTTTGATAAGCCCAAAGTAAACTGCTCTCCTGATTATAACCCAAAAGTTATTTGGTTGGGGATGTTTCCAGATTCCAAACAGTCTAAGCCTCTACTTCTTTTTGAGGTCATACTCAGAGATCATTATGTGAGTTCTCTACAGAGGCTGTTGATGTGCCAAACTCACATAAAGCTTCCAAGCTCATAGACTGAAAAGCAGATTTGAGTTAAAGGAAAACATGCTAGGGCAATTATTCTACCACTGTCCTTGACAGAAAAACAAATCAATAAAGCAAAGACATTAAGAGCCTGGCAATGAAACAAGAGTACTGATGTATATTTTATTTAGAGAGATTACTTCAAAATCTGTGCTATGGAACATCTATAGGTTATCTACAACTTAAAGAAAAAAGAACTCCCTTCCCGGAAACTGGTGGAAGGAATGGTGGATGGGACTTTGGGAAAGAGAGGTGAAAAGAAAGAAGAAGGTTGGTGGAAAGGCAAGTCAACAGGCACACAGGATGCGTGGTCTTCCTCCTAGAGGGTGTGGGTAGAGATGAGGACTTTAACATCTACTGAGCCCCACTCTGTGCTAAGAGGCTGTGCTTGGTGCTTTGCAGCAGGCATCATCTTTTAGATCTTAAGAATCCCTCGATTTCAGAGAGATTAAGTGATTTCTCAATGCCATGACATTGGTAAGTGGTGGGACTTAGAATTAAATCCAAGTCTGTCCAACCTTAAAGCCCATGAGGCTGTTTCCGTCACTCTGTGACTGCTGCCTCAAGAGCAATCTGCCTGAGGATCAGACTGGCTCTCTTCCAAGGTTGAATCAGGTCTCTTTCAACACTGAGATTCTAGGTCACGGATCAGAACACATGGAAGCATGGCACACCCTTCACCTCTTTACCCAAGGACCTGCTGGTGCATCTTGTCTTCATGTGCCCGAGGGGTACTCCTCCTCTGTCATCATCACTCATCCTGAGAGAGGCAGCTCATTGTTTGGGGATGATGATGGCTTCTAAGATTTTGGCTGAACTGGGTAGTTAAGCCCCTGGGTTTTGTCAGTGGGGTTGGAGAGGATTTGGGGGACATGGTGCATGAGCTAATGTAGCAGTAGTGGGGTTTTACAGTGTTGTTATGAACTTTATGATGTGGCTTGATCGTTTCATGTAGCCTCATAAAACAAGCTGCAGGGTGAATACAATACTCCCTCTGCTTTCCCGACAGAAATGAGACCTTCTTTAGTGCTTAGAATATTTCCTGATGCTCCCACTCAGGTTAGCCCACTTTTCAGATAGTAATAAGGTTCTGTAATAGTGGGGAAAAATAAAAGAGGTAGGGGGAAACCCATCAGCTCAAGTTGTTACACTACCATTTCTGGCAGAGATGAATAACTCATGTCAGAGCAGAATACCAAAACTCACAGAAACAGGCCTGTTTAGGTTGGGCAGTAAATAAATAAGTCAGTTACACATTTCTTGGATGGTTGGCAAAAATGTTGTCATCATAGCAACTCTCTCTTCAGGCTCACTCTGCTTACACAAGTTATCAGCCTCTGTTCCAACTCTGAACTACCTCAGGAGGAGGAGCTGGGCCTGGTCCATTCCTCATTTATAACTAGGTCTGAGTGAGGGGGAGGGACCAACAGGGTTGTCTCCTGTGCAGGCTGCTGCCTGAGTTACATCCACCAATGCCTCGGGAGCAGCCGGCTGGCTGCATCCTTCTCCTTGCATTCCTGGGTCTGTCTGGGCTGGTTGGTGCAGTTACCAGAACGTACCACATTGGGATTCTGGAAGAATACTGGAACTATGTACCCCAAGGGAAGAACGTTATTACGGACACAAGTTTTTCAGAAGACAAGTGAGTGAATTTGGGGTGCCCACAACCTAGATTTGGCCTCTTTTTGTCTCTGTGGGGGGAAGTTTGTATTCCTTGGGTGGTTATAATGGAGGTGGGCTGATTGAAGAACCATAGTATGGGTGGACCTTCAATTTGTAAGAGAAATTCTTAGCTCCACATATTTGTTGAGCCATCTATTAATGTTGTCTGTGAAGAGACAAAATTTACCATGTGTTTTGAATAATAGCTTGTTCTATAAAAGGATAATTTTCACTAACAACTTCTAGGGGGTTCAGGACTCAGTTTGTTTTAAAAAAGGCAAAAATAATGGCAAACTTGGAATGAAAATCTGAGAATTTTCATGAATTATTTAGTGTTAAAACAGGTAGTGCTCTTTTAGTTTTCATTTTTAGAATGAAGCATCATAATTGGAAACAACTATGCTGTAAGTCGTTATGTTCAGGTTTTATTTTGCAATATTTAAAATAGGGGGAAGTTACAATAGCTATGACTGGTATTTTAAGAGTTTCCTTGAATCTACTTAGAAATGGCTCTGGTGAAAGGTTTGGTCCATCTTGGATTCAATTATAACAGTGGTTCAGAAGATGTTCTGAGAATCACAATATCCTGAGGGCAATTCTGAGGGCAATATCCTATCAGAGCCTGTGGCATAGCTGGAGAAGATAGTACTGGAATATTCTATGCCCCCAATTTTTAATTTTTCCATAAAGTTCCCTTCCTTCACCCTCCCTGCAGAGTCTAGCATCTTCAATGTCTTATTTGTTTCATGGATCTCCCTCTGAGGTTACCTCCTGCCTCTAGAAACCAGCATGTGCATTTTCAGGTTTGTGGTTCTCAGAACATCTTCTGAACCACTGTTGGGTAATTGAATGCTTGCTTCTTTCTTGACTGGCAGAGCACATTACATCGATATTCTCGTTCTGTTTCCTAAAGGTGAGCTTAGTTGATAAGATTCAGGAACAACCTGGTTCTGCCAATAAGACTTTAAGAATCGTTCCCCCTCCTCTGGAAGAAAGAGCTAAGATCCATTTGGCTTGGATACACAACTTCTGGTTTTTCTAACCACACAATGGTGGCATAGTCATGTTACATTTATAAAAGAACAATGATGCTCCTGTCAACCAGGTTGCCAAGAGCTTTTCCTTGAGCTTTGTACTGGGAAACTTAATGTCTGTAGGGTTATTTCTGAAGAAAGCTCTCAAGTTCTTTCAACCTCACATCTGCTGACCTTTGTTGGTGGTAGTCTTTACTGTAACAAGTGGATATGGCACTAAAAAGTTATCCTAACTGCGCCAGCAGCTGACTCTAAAAATAGAACTCTGTGGCCTCATAGAGGGGTCACTAGAAAATGCTCAGCATGAGCAGCTATAGACAGAAGAATGCTTAAAATGTGTACCTTGAGTGCAGTGAATTCAGTCTTCAAGCTAAATGTGATGGTGGGCTGTCTCTCCATACAATCAGTAAAAAGCACAGAAATTGTATCTTTCTACAAAAATGTCCATGTCAGTATTGCTGTTGTGGGAATTTATTCTGACCCAAGAATTCCACTAGGGACTTTCAGTCCACTACTGCTTGTAGGTGTTATTATTCCCATTTCATAAACCAGGAATGGAAGCTCTCAGGTTAAATTCTTGCCAGAATTTACTGAGAAAATGGACACACACCAAACTCATATTGCTTTGGTCCCAAAGCTTATATTTATTCTTGCCATGCAACCTGTTTCTTGGTAAAGGTGACCCTTTCCCACTGAATTAAACCTAGCTTTGAGGGAAGCCAGAGATCCCAGTAGTAAGAATCTTCTAGAAAGTCCCAATTCTTACCAAAGTCACATTTAGCCTCTCTTCCCTGGGAGTTGTTGAAAATAATCACTAACGATCTTTGACCAAACCAGCTACTTGGTTTATTCAAAATCCCAAAGCACTTAAAATACTCCTATGCTAGAATACTATTTTCACAAAGGTGGCTACAGGAAAAAACTGAGGGGCTCTCTGATGAGAGAACCAGAGAGGAGGTGCTTTGAAGAAAGTACAACAAAACATATGAAAATTCTTGGGGTGAAAAAGAAAATAGGCATGATGAAAACAATTAGGTATCCTAATAGAATGAGGTGGCTTGGAATGCCTTGGTTCCGTATGAATAAATCTCTGTCTTTGGGAGCAGCGGGCATGCTAAGATGTCACACTTATAGTGTTAAAGTTCCCAAATGTATCCTTTTGGAGTATAGAGGGACAGTATTTGTGGGGGGCTGACTACTGACTCTTGAAGAGGGAGTCTCAGTGAGCAACAATATATGCTGGATTTTATCAGTGACCACAACAGGGAGATTCTAGTCATTGTGGCAGATGATTCAGGGAAGGTCCCTAGAAAGTTGGTTGCTATAGGCTGCTGACCTTGCTTGTAGACCACAGGATACACATGCCAGTTGCACATGAAGATGCCCTGATGGAGGATTTCACATGGAGCTCGGCAAGTGTACTATGCACTGTGCCACTTTCCCCAGAGCAGGAAGGAGCCATCTTGGGTGATTCATCGTCCTTAGCTTCCTGCAGTTTGAGTAGACTGCTTCGTGACAGTCTGCTGTTTTGGATATTGAGACCCAGACAAATGCTGTGATACAAAGAGGACAGACAGACAGGTGCCCAGTATTCCGCAGAGAGTGAAAAGACCCTGAAATAGAGATCTGGAGGCCTGCCTTCTAGTTTGACTTTGCCCTAACTTGCTGTGTCGTCTTGAACATGTGACATTATCTACCTGAATATCACTCACCTTAATTTGTGTAACATAGGAACTGAAATATAGCCACTAAAATCACTTGAGAAGTATAATTTCAAATGCAGTTTTGAAACTGAATGAAAAACATCTTATCCAATCAGAAAGATTTTTGCAATGTTGAATAAAAGGAAAATGATTTAGAAATGTTCAGTCCTAGGAATGGAAGTTGGAGAAAGCCTGGGATGGTAGTGGTGATATGTGACAATTTTTAAAGTATTCTGTAATTTCCATTTTTTTCTCGTTTTTTAAGACCCCCGTCCCCCGTCATTTATGCATAAAACTTTTCTGCAACTCTGGCTTGTTCTAAACTATTTCCTGACATTTTTTTAAACTATGTACTTGGTCTTTATCATTTTTCTCATCTCTGCGTTACTCTCTAAGTGATTTATATCTCTTGCCTCTTAGCTGGAATAAAAACACTGTGGTGATAGGGAAGAAGATCCAAATATATTGAATAACCTCCTTTCTCTACAGAGAGCTTTGTCACTGAGAGTATCCCATGGAGGACAGAGCAAAAAGCCAGGCATTTGGAATCACTAAAGCAAAGACTAATCATTTTATCACTTTAGTTGTTTTGATTGTTTTATTTTTGAATAAGGGGAACAGGGAAAATAAGAGAGTAGGTGCCAGTGTTTCAATTATATAAAAACAACTGGAAACAGAATTTGGCAGTATCAAGCACCTAAGAGAATCTGATGCATAAGAGCAAAATGGGAAATAAACCATTCCACCAAGACTCTGTAACAAAGAGATGATGCGATTTCACTTTTTAACTTGGTACCTTTGCTTGATCTCAAGGTTCAAAAATATGATTCAGACATTAGTCACTCATATTTCCCAAAGAGTGCAGGGTTTTGGAGTTATATGCTATTTAGAAGTATGTTTCTCTACCTAAATATCTTCCTCCTCCTCCTCGCTGGGCTTAATGGGGACACCAGATTCCTTTGATTTGCCTGGGGATGGTGTCAGCATTTTGATCCACTCATGCCCATCCTGCTTGGGCTCATAAAGTACTTAATTAGAGTGTGACTGGGCTTCAGTGGTAAAGCCTGGTCTTTATTGGGACTAGAGTGGGGTCACCTTAGTTAAAGCCACAGTGTTCACCATAGATCTCATTAGGAACCAACACAAACACAGATTATTTTTTCCCTTTAATGAAATGCAGGGTTCCCATGGATGCTAGCTGCTGGGCAGGACTGGCCTTGGACATAGTGAGGCTGACCCCTGCTCAAACCCATGGCTGCAGGACCTGTTAGAGTTTACCTAGCGAGATCACCACATCAACCCAGTTGGTGGGAAGGGATTTTGAGCACTCCCTAGGAGCAGGCTCTGTAAGGAGTGTGAGGGAGAGACCCACATGTCTCTGAAAAAAGGGCCAACTGAGGGATGCAAGTAAGTGAGATAGAGTGGCTCTTGTAAGCTTTAAAGTGAGGACAGGATATCATCTGACTAGTCCTTAGACTTTCTAATCTGAACTTCTATCTGACCTGCATCAAAAATCATGTGTGGATCTAATGCTGTGTGGATCTAATGCTGTGTGACTCTCTTGGAGCTGCTGTCATGCCCTATATCAGTAAGCAATTGCTTTTAGCTGACAGGAGAGTATGAAATGTAGCAACTTAGACAAATTAGGATTTTGAATTTGCTTGATTAGAAGCCGAGAAGTGGGTAGCCCACAGCTGGTGGATAGATATGATAGGGTACTCGGAACTTTTTATGTCTCTGACTCAGCCATCTTGGAATGTGGTTTCCTTCCTTAAAGATATGCATAATCACAAGAAGGCTTTTGGTACTCCAGCCATCATATCGATGTTCCAGAAAGAAAGAGAAGAAAAAGTAAGAGGAGCATAATTCTTGCTGTTTCATCCCTTTAAAGGGCTTTCATGGAAACCCTGCCCAACCAATTCAGCTCATACCTCCTTGGATTCTCATAGCTGCAAAGGGGGCTGAAAAATCTGCTATGTGTTTGTCTATTAAAAAAAGGGGGGGGGATTCAATTCTGTCACTAAGAATAAATGGGAGTGTGAGTGTTGCAAGGTGGTTGTAGCCCTCTCCCACGTTCTTCCTTCTCTCCTGCTTACCAATATTCACAAACATCTTCTTAGTCTCCCTCTTCCTTTTTTCACCTCCACATAGAAGGGCCCCCAGGCCTGGTTGGTGGTTTCTGGTGAGCTCACAGACACTGTCACAGCATCCTTACTGTGCTCCTTACATTGTTCTAAAAGCTTTACATGCCATGCAGAAGGGTGACTGATCTGTCCCTGGTCAAGGGGATGAAGAGGTGGGAACAAGGAGGGCTTCCTCTGCCAAGTGTGGTCCCACAATGGTCTAGCAGAGACTCGAAGGCAGCCCAGTTTTCTGATGAAGTCTGGAACTCTGCCATCAATTGAGAAATTCAGAATTCTTGCTCTACTTTCTAGACAACTGACCAAATCTCTCTTTGCTTCCGTTTTCTCCTCAGTAAAATGGAAATAGTGATATATTGGGTTCGTGGGTACATTAGTGTCCTGCTGGCTGCTGTAGCAAATGCCTAAAAACTGTGGCTTAAAATAATAACAATTATAAAATAAAAACAAACAATGTATTCTCTCCTGGTTTGGGATACAGAAGTCTGAAATGAAGGTGTTGGCACAGCACACCCTCTGGAGACTCTGAGTGAAAAGCTGTTCCTTGCCTCTTGTGGCTGCTGGTGGCTTTCAGCATTCCTTGGCCACTCTGATCCCATTTATTTTCATTTATAATTCCCTTTCATCATATGGCAGTTCTCCCACCTCAGAGAGTTCTAGAGAGCAGGAGCTTTGTGGAAAGAGATGCCAAGTGGTCACTTTTTTGCTAAGAGAGCTTCATCAGAAACAATCGCGACTGGCATGGACCGAGCACCAGGCTCCCCGAGGCTGAGTGTGGGCTGCACACCTCCTCTCACTTAATCCCCATGACAGCTCTATCCTCTATGCTGGCTACTGGTTTGCAAAGAGGCAACTGGAGTTCGGAGAATGCAGATCACTTCTCCAGGTGGAAAACTGGGATTCAGGCTCATTTCTCCTTCACAACGTGGATGTGTTTTTTGACACAAGTTGCCTGTGTTCAGCTGGATGGTGGTGGTAATGAAGGGCGAGAGTGAAGGACCCAAGGCTTAGGTGGTGCTGGGCAAATCAGGATGAAAGAGCTGTATAGGAGTACATCACCTGGATGGCTTGGAAAATTATTAATCTAATTAGGGAAGGTGTGGCTGCACTGAGTTATAATGTGTAATCTCCATCTCCACCCTTTTTGTCAAGTGGCATTTGTCCTGGATCTGGTCTTGTTTCCTCTTCAATGAGCACCATCTCCTCTCAAGCTCAGACAACGCTGCAGCTTGCTCTTGCTATGACTGTAATGATGTCACACATTTGTTTCAACCACACCTCCTGCTGACGTTCCTTCTTTCCTGGCTTCTCTTCACTCCATGTCTCCCCACCCCAGACATTCAGGCTCTTTACAGCACAATTGGCAATTAACATATAAAACTGTGTGTTGCTATTTATTCTCCAACGTGTATGTTTTGATTTCCCAACCAGATGGGGAAAAAGTCTCTTGAGTTCAGGGACTGAGATTAATATCTTGCTCACCTATTTCTAGTTTCATGTCCCATCAATAGTAGATGTCCAACAGTTGTTCCATGGTGAGCAATGGGGAACATAATCCTACTGAAAGATCTAGGGGAAAGGATTGCTGGTGAGGTGCACACCTCGTGTATCTAGGAACCCCTCAGGATCTATTCTGGAATTCCACTTGCACTGTTGGGATGATTTCCATTAGGCTGGTTCTTTCAGATACTGGTTCACCTCACCTGCTTTTGGAAGGTATCTGACATCATGGTGTTGTCCCTTGATGATGTCAGTGTGGTAGTAAATCCCCAGCTGTCATTAAGGCTGTTGCTAGTGGGAAACTTCCCCTCTTCAATGGATTCCTTCACAGCAGGAAATAGACACCTCCTTAGATTAAGTCAATGTGAGACTTAAGTTGGGGATGTTCTATTCAGTGCCTCTTATGGCTACTGGGGGTAACAAAGTTCACCGGGGCAGGCATTCTAAGAGTGCTCTCTAAGTGAATTGGAGGTTGCTTCTTATGAATAGCTCTTTGGAAGTGACCCCTCTGCTCTGTTTCTTGGGCAAGACTTGCATCTTCTAGAAGCTGGGGCTTCTCACCTACTATTTCAAATGTATCATGTGTTCTCAGAGGTAGTTTGCTTGAATAGACACTAAAAACTGCTTTATCTTTCTTTTGACCTCCCATTTTTAAATTTTGTATTATTTTTATTAGTTCTTTTCAGTTACTTACAGCATTAGCATCAATTTGGACATAATTATAATAGAATGGAATATAATTTGTTCTAATTCAGTCCCCAGTCCTTCCCCTTTTCCTCCACTCCATCCTCCCCTGTTCCTTTTTCTCTATTATCTTCTGTTTTTACTTACAGTTTTTTTTTTAATTAGTGACTTTTGGACGTACATGATGGTGAGATTCACTGTGGTGTATTCATACATGTACATAGGAAAGTTAGTTGACATAGCTAACTATGTTCTTTATTTTGTGCTATATATTCTAGAAATGTGATCCCCAAACTTAGGTAAACACCAGAATTGTGTTAATCCAAATAGGCCAAGTTTATGTGGGAGCAACAAACAATCCCCAAATTTCAGGGACTCAACATCAGAAAGGTTTATTTCTTGCCCACTGGAGTTCATAGAGGGAACTAACTGTCTTCCAGGACACTCAGAAGTCCTGGCAGCTTTGGTCCTGACGCTTCACCATCTTAACAGGAGATATTCATTGCAGCAGAGGCACAGAGGGTCTTGCAGTGACAGATAAAGGCCCTGACATACTTCCACTCCAGACCTTCGGCAGGGAACCTTGAAGCTCCAACTAACTCAAAGGACAGGTTATTTGCATTCTCTTTATGCTGGGAAGAAAGAAGGATCAGAACCAACAAGCCCTGGACAGCTCTACTATAAGAATTGCTTGTGAGCTTAGAAAAAATACAGATTCTAGGTCTTGCCACCAGGAAGTGTGATTCATTGGCTCTGAAATGGGGCCTAGGAACCTAAACATTTGGCAAATATCCCCAATGATTCTAGTGCAGGTGGGACTTGGGTGGACATTTGAGGAAAACCAGTTTAGAAAACCTAGTCCCCTCTTGGGACAACCATTGACAGTTGGGGCAATGAGATTGACACATCTCCAGGAATGTGCAAAACAAGCTGTTTAACTCAGAGATAAAATATGCAGCATGTATAATAAGTGCTGTGGGAAGTCAGCGAACACTTCACCTCCCTCAGATGCTCCATTTCGCCTCTTGTTTGGGTGGCTTTGCCAGACAAGTCATGGTAACACCTGGAGGTGATGGAGAAAGGTCTCAGACGGGGGTGGGGTCAGGACATTTTAGAAGTTTAAAGGCGGCAGTATGTGTGTGTGTTCACGTGTGTGTGTGCATCTTGAGTATGTGTTTTCATGTGTGCTCACGTGTGTGTGTGTGTGTGTGTGTGTGTGTGTGTGCTTATGCATGTGCTGGGAGAACAAGGTAGAAAAGTTCAGAGGGTCTTCCCTGTAAAGGGAAGCTGGGGTGAGGAGGACCTATAAAAATAAATTACAGCTTTTGATCCATCAGGCCAAGCCCAGAGAGCACATCAGGGGTTCTGAGTCTAATACTTGCTCCGTCACTATCTTATTGGGTGGCCCAGTGTCACCCATAAAACTAGACAACTCTGCCTGTTCTGGTGCTAATTAGGTAGCTTGTGGATGATTCATTTCTTCCTCTTGCTTTTTCCTTCTCCTTTTTCTTCTGAACAATCTGTTCAATCAAGAGTTGTACTCATCTGCTAGTTAATTAACAGAAGCCTAAAGACAAGGGGTTTAAATACACTGGAGATCTTCCTTCCTTCCTCCCTCCCTCCCTCCCTCCCTCCCTCCCTTCCTTCCTTCCTTCCTTCCTTCCCTCCCTCCCTCCCTCCTCTCTCTCTGCCTTCCCTGTCCCTCTCCCTCTTATTCTTCCTTTCCTTACACAAAAGAGACCCAAATGCTGGCAATCACCTGGTCCCAGATTCCTTCCCACTTGACTGTCTGTAGGGTGTGACCCTCTTCCTCATTATCTTGAAATAGTTCCTGGAACTCTAGTCATCATATCTTCATTTCACATACGAATAAGAGTAAGAGCAAAGGACAAAAGTGTCTCTGCCAGCTACATCTGGAGAAATGCCACCAAATGGTGTCTGCTTATATCTCATTGGTCTTATGTTGCATGACTAACCTAAGCTATAAGTTAGACTGACGAATACAACAGAGTCTATTATAAAGCCCCAGGATCAGGCACCCAGACTTTTTTTTTTTAATCACATTCTTGTGCACATGGAAATATAAACCTCTGCATCATAGAGCAGAAGAGGGCCAACTCCTGCTGCTGGGAAGACCCCATGATCCTATGACCCAGAGGCTACACTTTTATGGCTTCTCTGGTCACCTTTCAGTTATTTACTTTTCATATGCTTATACAGATATTGCTTTAAAACCCACACAAATAGGTCATACTTTGCATGCTATTCTACAATTTGCTTTTTCCAAATCATGCTGTACTGGCGCCTATGTGGTGTGAATATGCCATCATTTATCCACTCAGTCACCAGTTGAAAACCACTTCTATCTTTCCAAACTTCTGCTATCACAACCATTCTTTTTCCTTTTTCACATGATTCCTGTCTCCAGATGGGAGAACCCAGGAAGTTGGGAGGGAGGAGAGTTTCATAGCCTCTGTGAGGTCTGGCATTGGATTTCCTGGGTTGCCAACCTTCTCCAGGCACATATACCCTTGGCAACTCCATGAGCAGCCTGAGCCCATAGCTCCCCACTTCATCCCAGGAACCCCCACCCCCCATACTGATCACATCACAAGGAGGTCATGGTTGATGCATGCTGAGTAGCCTGGACAAGTTAATAATCTGGTGTTCCAGGACATAAGTGATACAGGGCTCATTCAGCTGATTATGTGAATACTTCTTCAGCTCCTACTTGGTTCAGAACAGTGGAGAGGAGAAGGTGGTGACAGCTTTCAACCTCCCTTTGGATACAGTAGAAAAGAGCCCACCTTACAGTCTACTGGACCAACCCACCCTCCTTGGGAAAGGTTTTAGTGACCACCTGCTATTACTGAAGCACAACCCTGGGTTCCCCACCTGTCTCCTAAACCCCACATCAGGCAACTAATCCAATCTCACACAACACTCACCTTGAAAAAGTTCTAGAAGTTGTAATTTTCTCTGCCTTCAAAATCATTTCCAGTGAATTTTATTCACCGCCTCTGTGATGCTTCTGGCTTCTCAGTGATGTTTCAGGGCCCTTTAGAAGTGAGATCCAGCTGCTTCACCATCTGGCTCAGTTGGGGACTCCTGAAGGTTCTCCAGCCTCTGAGCCCAAGGCCAGCTTTGTTAAAAAGTATTTAGTTGCTGGTGAGTTTGACTGGCCTGTGATCATATCAGGTGGTCTGGTGCATGCCAGATGGCTCAGCTGATTAGAGAGGAAGTGATGATCATTTTTTTAAGCTTGACCTTGAAACTGTGCTATGCTCTGTTTAAATGCTTTTCTTTTTAAATTTTGTGGTTCGGTCAGCTTCCATTTATAAATTACAAAAAGGCAAGGTGGCTATAGCCCTTCTTGCCAGTGGGTCCCTGGGAAGAAGTGAACTGTCTTTGGAAGACAAGTGCAGCACAGCCAGGCTCATAAGGGCACATGCTGGAGTTCTGAGACATGATCACCACATTTTTTCCTGATAACTACAAACTATACCCTGGAGTCAGATATCACTGGGTAAATGCCTTGATTAGATTGATTATAAGGGGGGCCTAGTAAATAAACATGGGTGAATTATTCCATGTGAGAAAAAGTGTGTGTTCTGCCAGTGCTAAGGTGTTATGTCACCCAGTTACGTCAAGGGTCACTTCCTAAGGCCCTAGAGTGTTGTGCTGCCTGACTGTCTGCAACGAGTGAGAGGGGCAGCTGGGTGTCGGGTGTGCTCAGTGCCACCTGCACAGAAGATGTCCCCATCCACTTTAACTCAACTGCGACTCCTTTTCCAAGTAGCCACTACCAATCCGTCAGATTTGGTGCATAAAATGAAGCCTATTTGCTATCCTAGGCCTAGAGAATACTTAGAGTCAAGCATGGGAACATATGATTTTCTGCAAATACAGTTTGCAAAATGATACCAGCTTTAACTCGCCAATATGGGGCAAGTTCAAAGCTTTTAAAATGTGTTTTCTTTAGATTCCAAAGCCATTGAGTTCCAAATCTTTCAGGCAATTGGAATAGGAAGTTAGGTAAGGCATTAGGAATAAGAAAGATACCTGAAGGAGTTTTGTCTTCAACAAGCTTCCAAACCAGAGACGTACACATCTCCCCTTAACACATTTTGGCAAGTGCCGTTGCTAGTACACAACAGAGTATCATGTTTACAGAGAAGAAGAGAAGAGGGAGTTTGAACTGACTTTGAAGGATGCTTGGTAGGTGGACAATGAGGAAGACAGCTGAGGCATGGGGGAAAGAGTATGTGGAAGTCCTGGAATGCTGACAGGACCTGGGAGTGGGACAAAGAGGAAGGCAGTGAGTCTGGAAAGGAAAGCAAGGTCTGGTTGCTCTGAAGAGGACTTCTCTGCTTTAATTTGAATCTCTGAATCCTTTCCCCCAGCTTAACTCAGGTACCCTCTCCACCATGGGCCTAAATGGTTCTTCTACCATTGAGAAGGCATCCCATGATCTGTCTTCACTGCGGGATGGATTCTGGGCCATCTGACACATTGGCCATCTTCAAAGTCCACCTAAAAATTGGGAAGGATGGGCATCATTCATATCTGAGACTGCTGGGGAGCTTCATAGTAGGAACTGCTCAGGTGCCTGAGTCTGAGTTGCTTAGGTGCTTGTGTCTGAGTCGCTGATGTACCAACAGGTCTGTATCATGCTTCTTTGAGAAAATGAAGATGAAACCCTGAAAATCTCTCTCTACTGTTGGCTCTATAGTGCATTTCCCAATCTTAATGGTTTGGGAAATGAAAATCCATTAGTTAACACCAAGACCGTCAGACCTAGTGTGACTCCATCAACAAAAGAATGTCTCTGCTTGGATAGGACCCAGAAAGAGGGGAGAGAAATCAGGAGTAGATGGCATTGAAGTGAAAGGAGACAGTGAAATTTGCCAAGTTGCTGAAATCTAACCAAACCAAAAAGCAAATCCAAACAAAGAATGAAACAAAAACAAAGCAAACCCCAAAACACCCAGGTTAGATGATGCAAGTGAAAATTACATCTGGGCCACTAGGAATGGGAGATTCAGCTGAATCAGTTGCCAAATAATAGAATTTCCCAAGTCAGGCATGGAGTTAGATGGGGCTTTAGTCAGCTGTACAGTTGTAGTGACTCAGCACGCAGAAGTGGAAGGTTGGGAAAGGGATTGGTCTGATGAGCAGAAAGCAGATGGAAAAAAAAAAAAAAAAATCACATGGGCAGATATGACGAAAAGAGGCCAGACTGGGATTCTGCCAAAATTTTCTTTTCCAAACACAGATCCAAATTTCCCTGCTCATGAATCTTCAGAGACCTTTAATTGCAGGTATAGTTATTCCCCCCCGCCCCCCTAAATCCCATAATGCAGCTCTCAGATTTCTCCACAGCTCTAAGTGTTTTGGCCATATAAAGCTGCTTGTGATTCCCTCGCTGACCTCCAATCCCTCACCTTGGCACCTTGTTGAAGCTGCTCCTTCCACTTGGAGTGTCCATTGTCTCTTCCTGACTCCAAAATTTCCCAGAGCTTGGTATTTTCTTCTTATATTCTTAACAGTCTCTTGGGTGTAAATATCATCGACTCTTCCTCTTAATCATAAACATACTTATTCAGGGCTTGTATCTTGTTCATTTTCGTGTCTGACACACCTATCCCAGCACCTTGCATGCTGTGAATCCTTGGTGTGTATTTGTTGGAAGTCATCAGAATAGTTTTCAATCTCATCCCAGGATTGAACCAGGGAAACGTGTGTGAGATCTGCTGGGAGAGTGCTCAGAGGACTTCTGTGTGCTGATGGAGGCAGAGCCTAGCACAAGGCAAAGCTTCACTGGTCCCCATCCAGAGTGGTCAGGTATCTTTACATTTGTCCCAGTGTGGTGACTCAGTCACACAGATGTATAAACTTTATATATTTTGGTCTAAGAAATACATCTACTTCAGGAGGAGGACTGTCCTTGGTTCTATCTTTGAGCAGAAGGGGAATGTGTCTATGTCTAGCTTCAACCTCCACCTATTAATGTCTGAGTCTGGGGCCTGGGGCAGCAAGTGCTTGGATCTTCTTAGGATTCTGACTCAGAGAGGAGAGAGAAGAGTCAAAGGGTATCATCGTGCCCTGTGCTGAGAGAGATGAGGTGGGGGAAGAACTGATGCAGATCATTCTGGGAGACTTGGGTTATCGCGTAAGGCTTCCGGCTGACGTTCCATAGGGCAGATCTTTTAGGGTCTTCTAGATGCCACTGGTCTACCGCTTCTAAAATCACTGGATACTCATTGCAAACCTGAAGTGATCAGAGCTGCATGAAGTGCTCATCCTTGGCCAGAGTGGACTGCCTAATTGTTCTTTTAAAGACACAGGGGCATATCCCTTAGGAAAGGTTGGGACAGATTTCACTGGAAAAATAGTGGGGAAGGAAAAAAAAATAAATCATAAAGGATTGGGGGAAGCAGAGAAATAGAAAATAAATGTTGGATATCACCTGATAAGCATTTGTCACATTTTTTTGAAAAATGAATTAGATGAATGATTACATTCTTAAAAGTGAGTAAAATAGAATAGGAGGTATAAGAAACGGGAAAGGTAAAAATTAAGAAAGTAGTCATGATAATGGAAGCAATTAGAGGAAGTGAGAGGAGATAAAGCAAGTTTAAGTGATGAAAGAAACACCCACCTCTCAGGCAGACTCCCTTTGGGCCTGGCCAATTGGTGCCCCAAGCTCTAGAGCCACGTCCTCGAGCATGAAATAAGGAGCTCCTTCACAATTTCTAGATCCCCTAGATTGCAACCAGCAGCCACCCTGTGCTGTCCTTGAACTAATCAGTGTGGTCCAGGGTGGGCTGGAGAGGGCATGATGGCACTGATTGGCCAGGTCAGGATCACAAGTCCTGCTCCGACAATGATGTATTAGGGGAACATGGGGTTCATGGGTTAGGCCCAGTCACCTGCTCCATCACAGGAGCTGGAGCTGGAGTTCCAACCAAGCACACAGGATGAGAATGGGGAGGCTGTGCTCTTAGACCCCAGAATGGAGTATAAGTGCTGCATTTCCAGAACTCCATAATGCACACTACTTCAGTCTTTTCCATCTTTTTGGAATTTTCAATCCATCTTTGTTCTTTGAGAGTACATTTAAGCATTGCTTCCTCTAAGAAACCCCCCATGACCTGTCTTTCATTCCAGAGTGAATGCCCAGAACGTAATCTGTGCATCTACTCTGGAGTGGACTTATAATTCTTTCTTCCAGAATGGGAGCTCCTTCAAGGCAAGGACTTTGCTTCTCTCTCTGAATCCCTAATACTGAGTACAGGATTCAACATAATCAATGTTTGTTGAATGACTGAGAAGGAATGCATGCATGGATGCTTGCATCCTGTAGCCCACTGTGTGCTATGGCCTCTCATTCCCAGAGCGTACAACAGCTACACCAGGAGCAACAGAGCGCTCGCTCAAGCAGAAGCTGACACTTCTAGGGTTGCAACTGCAGGCTAAGCATGAAGACTGAGTGGGAAAGGAGGCTCACCACTCTCATGGCATGGTCACTCTGAAGTGTGTCACCAGTGCTGCTACTGTCTTGGAATGCTAGACCCCAAGCACTTTGTCTCCTCCCACCCCGAGGCCCCAGGAGGGCATCTGGTTACATCAAGTCATAGGATTATGTTTTCATTTTTCCACAGCCATTCCTTTCTTTCTATTGCACCCTCTTCTAGACTCCTAATAGTCTCTCTGCACCTCATCTTTGCTCTCCCTTTTGCCTGACATCTCTAAAATTTACACAATGCTGGCATAAGAATGGTCCTTAAATCCCAATTATTATGTCTCTCATTTCATGAGAAACCTCTGTGTTTCCAAGGTCTTTTAAGTTCTTGAACTTGAAATTAACATTCATTCTCAGTGCATCTCTAGAATTCACATGCATGCACATGTCCTGCTCTTCCCCTTCTCTGGCCTGTGCTCAGCCTCTAACCCCCTTCCCCCTGCTACGTGCATGTTTGTCTTCATGCTGCTGGTCCTCTGTCCCTGTGTCTCAGTGTCCTCACTTTCTCCTGTTGTTATCCAAGCCTACTCCTTAATACCTACATTTGTTATGAGTATTTTCTTATATCTTCTACTCACACTGATATTTTCCTTCTTTGAACTATTTTATCTCTAGAAAAGTTGAGCCTGTATCTGTTGTATCAATCTATCAATCACTCAATTGGCACTTAATCATACACTGCTTTTTACAGGTATTTAGTCTCTCCATTATTAGGTTAAAAACTCTGTTGTTTCCCTCCACAGCACTTAGCAAAGTGCTGGGAATGCACTAAATGCACAATAATTGTTAAATGAAAAACTTAAGGCTGTTGAATGAAAAAGGAGCAAATGAGTAGAGTGACTTTAGAATTCTTTGATTTTAGTTTGGTTGTGAATTCTATTTGTACCTTTTGTCACTTAACTGAGCCTCATTTCCACATTGGTAAATCACAGATAATCTTACCAGTTCTACACAGGGTAGATTATGTTGAACACTAAATAAGAAGTCATACATGCAATCTCTAAAGGTAAGTGCTTAGTGTTTCTCTTTAAATCTTAATTTTAAAATATTTTTCTTCTTACTTTTAGACTTGCAACCTTGTTTCTTGAAAGAGGGCCCAACAGGATAGGCAATATTTACAAAAAGGCTGTTTACAGACACTTTACAGATGGGACCTATTCCACGGAGATCCCCAAGCCCTCCTGGCTTGGGTTCCTGGGCCCCGTCTTGAGGGCTGAAGTGGGTGATGTGATTGTCATTCATCTGAAGAACTTTGCTTCTCGACCTTACTCTTTGCATCCACATGGTGTTTTCTACAATAAAGACTCAGAAGGTAAGTACCAGTTCTCTGTTATTGAGGTCCTGTTTCCATTTCAGAGGAAAGGTAACTGTCCATTACAAGTAAAGGGATTCTAAGAGCACAATGATTACACACATTAATTTGCCTTCCTCTCCCTCCTTCCATCTTTCCCTATCTCCATCCATCTGTTCCCCTTTTTTTCCTTCCTTCCTTCTTTCTTTCTCTTCTTTATGTTGACACAGAGCAGGTAGGTTGGGTGCAGACACATGTCCCAGGGCAACCAAGCTTGTCTGGCAGCTGGACTCCCTTGGCATATGTTCACTCCACTATGCCCCCAGAAACACAGCTTTCTTCTTTCTAATGCCCCTCAGCTGCACCTAAACGGCAAGCAGAAAAGCAGCCCGCGGCTGTCACTAGTTGCACCCTTGGCTGAGGGGTGGTGTCTCAATATGCTGATCTCCACTGCTCAGCTAGGCAGTTGTCTTGGTGCTTGCTTTGTGAAACAGGCCTGTTTTCTTGAGTTTTCAGGGGGTAGTTTCTGGATTCCTCCCTAATTAAAAAAATTCTTTAATACTCTTAGACTTTTGAGATAGAAGCACTTCTTAGACATCAGAAGTATTTTCTGCCTGTGTTATTTAGTTTTCCATCATTATAACAAATACCTGAGATAAATAAACTTAACAAAGAGAAAAGGTTTATTTTGTCTCACAGTTTTGATGTTTTAGTCCATGATCAATCAAGCCTATTGCTTTTGGGGCCATGGTAAGGCAGCAAGCTCATCATGACAGGATTGTGTGGCTCAGCAAAAGTGATAAGAGAAAAAGGAGATTGGACATCTCTAACTAGTGCTTCCCTGGGGAACAAGTCTTTAATATTTGGGAGACATTTCGGATTTAAATGACAGCAGCACCCCTTGGAGCAGTCTTGCTCATAACCAGGTGGAATGGGTTGAATGATGCTGCACCTGCTGGGTGACTGTATCTGGGAATGTGTCGACACAGTACCATTAACTCTGATTCCACCCACCTTATCGTCAAGGAGGAGTTTGGGTGCAGACACATGTCCCAGGGCAGCCAAGCTTGTCTGGTTGCTGTCCCCTCCAGGTCTGGCTGCTTATACCCTACCAGGTATACACAGCTAGAGGAGAGAACTCTGGCAGTAAACATGATTTTTCCCTTTGTTCTCAGTTCTTTGCTAACAACTGACCTGTAGCAAAGACTTGGTAGTTCTTAGTTGTTGAGGATGAACACATTAAATTATGCCAGGTAAATTTTAAGAAGTTTTGCAAATATAAGGGATACTTTTATGACTTTTCTTTAATTTTTTAAAGTATTATTTTTGCTGCAGGTTGAAAGTAAGGATGTGCCAAGATAGCTGTGACTGTTTTTGTTTTTTAATATGGAGGAAATAGGACATCTTTGAATCTTTGTCTTCATCACTCCATGTTTCTGGAAAGCATACCTTTATAGAGCTGATGGTGTTCTAAGATCCACTAGTCCACTGCCACAAATCCTTTAAAAGTTGTAGTTAAGGTAAACATAAGAAACAACTTACCATTTTAACCATTTTCCCAGGTACAGTTTGGTGGCATTAAGTACATTAAATGTTATTTAACATTCAATACTATCCACTTCCAGAACTTTTCATTACCCCCAACAGAAACTCTCTATCCATTATGCAAGACCTCCTTTTTTTCCCTCTCCTTCCTTGGTAATTTCTATAGACATCTGTCCAAGAATTTCTAGGGATCTCCTGTAAGTGAAATTATTCAATATTTGTCCTTTTGTGTCTGGCTTATTTCACTCAGCATACTACTTTCCAGATTCATCTATACTTAAGCATGTCAGAATTTTATTCCTTTTTAAGGCAGAAAGTATTGCATTCTATGTATATACTTCATTTTGTTCATCTTCTCATCTCTTGGTGGATGCCTAGGTCATTTCCACCTCTTATCTGTTGTGAATAATGCTGCTATGAACACTGATGTGCTACTGATCCTTATGAGCATCTGTGAAAGTCTGGAACCTTTGCATTGGAAAATATGTATGTGCACAAAATCTGGAACTCAAAGTTTAGGGATTCTTAGAGTCCTTGAAATCAGCCATGGATCCCTAAATTAAGGACACTTACATATTGTTTACCCAAAAAAAAAGCCTTCTCTACACCCTGTTTCAAGAACATTTCTCCCATGTTGAGGAGCCTGTTGGTTTATCCAATAGCACTTATCAAAATGGCATAGCAAAAGGAAACTTTTTTCTTTGCTTCTTTGTTAGTGTCTGTCTCTACATTAGACCATAGATTTCCAGGGAGCAGAGATTATCCTGGGATGTGTTGGACACTGTCCCCAGTGCCTGGCCTAGGTCATGGCATGTACCAAGTGCTCTCTCAACACTTTAGTACCTCCCAGATATATGATGTTGGAATCATAAAGGTAAGAAGTCAAGACCCAGAGAGGGAAAGTGCCTCCACAAGTTCTTCCAACTGGTTAGGTGCTGAGTTGTGATAGACATAGGCTACTTGTCACCCATTCTCTCTTCCATTCTGGGCTCTCCCTAGCACTCCATACTGATCTTTTGCCCTTTCTTTACTATGAACAAATCTCAGTAGGCCATCATGAGGCCTTGACCCTTAACCTTACTGGATCTGCCAGAGGAGTGATTGTTAAAATTCAGAGCAATGGCCAGGTCCTTACCTCATGTGACATAGGGGCTATAGATTGACTTTTACTTGATACCAATACCAATACACATTTTTAAAAAGGTTTGCATTCAATCATAAGTCTTCCATGAAATACCCGGTAGGTGTTAGAGATTGACACTGGGTCTTGGCAATAAAAGATGAATGAATCTTAGATTACTGTAAAAATTAATGATAAGTGTAAGGGATTTATTTTAGGGTCTGAGTTCTATCCCACTGATCTATATGTTTATCTTTGCACTGATGCCACACTTGGTTTACCCAATAGTACTTGATAAAGTTTCCAAGTTGAGGAGTGTAAATCCTCCATCATTGTTCTTCTTTTTAGGACTTTCGGCTCTTCTAGTCCCTCTGCATTTCCATATACATTTTAGATCATCTTATTAATTTTTACCCCCAAATAATTTTGTTAAACATTTATTTTTTTAGAAGTAGTTGGGCACAATACCTTTATTTTATTTATTTATTTTTATGTGGTGCTGAGGATTGAACCCAGGGCCTTGCATGTCCCAGGCAAGCGCTCTACCTCTGAGCCACAACACCAGAAACTTGTATCTTGATGAGGATTGCATTGAATGTATTGATCAATTGTGGAGAAATTTCTGTCTGCATTTTAAAAATGAATTGACATATTAACAATATTGAGTCTTTCAATCCATGAAATGAACACGAAATTTGGATCTTTAATATTTCTCAAAAACGTTTTAGATTTTAGTGTCCATAATTTGCATTTTTTTGTTAAATTTATTCCAAGGTATCTTATTTTTTTCTGATTCTCTTATGAATGGAATAATCTTCTTAATTTCATTTTTGGAGTGTTTTTACCAATGCATAAAAATACAACTCATTTTTGTGTGTTGATCTTATCTCAGCTTGTTAAACTTGTTTATTAATATATGTTAGTAGGTTCCTTGGGATTTTCTCTATGTAGGTCATCATGAATAAAGACAGTTTTGCTTTTTCTTACCAATCCATATCCTTTAATTTTTTTCTTTACCTAATAGGCTAGTACCTGTGGAGCATTACTTAATAATAGTGACAAGAGCAGACATTCTTGCCTTTTTCTCAATTTTAAGAAGAAAGCACTTAGTTTTTCCCCGATTGAGCATGATACCAGCTGTGGATTTTCTTGGTTACCTTTTATCACATTGAGGAAATTGCCTTCTAGTCCTAGTTTGTTGAGAGTTATAACTTAAGTTCTAGATTTTGTTGAATGAGTTTCTGCCTCTGTGACCCATGTAATATTTTTCCTTGATTTTCTTTCTATTCATTGATTTGCAACTTTAAAATCTGATTTTGTCATGATATA
This sequence comes from Callospermophilus lateralis, assembly GCF_048772815.1. Classification (NCBI taxonomy): domain Eukaryota; kingdom Metazoa; phylum Chordata; class Mammalia; order Rodentia; family Sciuridae; genus Callospermophilus; species Callospermophilus lateralis. The sequence goes on along the minus strand of NC_135306.1, from coordinate 131,287,565 downwards.
AATCTTCTTAAAATGTTGCTGGATTTGATTTGCTCATATTTTGTAGAGGATTTTCATGCCTGCCTTCATGTGGAGTGCTGGTCTGTAGTCTTCTTGTGATGTCATCATCTGCCTTTGGTATCAAGGTAACACATCATAATAAATCAGGAAGTCTACCTTCTTCTATTTTCCAAAAGACTTTGTAAAGAATTTGCATTATTTCTTCTTTTTATCTTTTTGTAATCAGGGATTGAACCTAGGGACACTTAACCACTGAGCCACATCCCTAGCCCCTTTTTATTTTTTATTTAGAGACTGTGTTTTGCTAGGTTGCTGATGCTGGTTAAGAACTTGTGATTGTTCTGCCTCAGCCTCCTCAGCTGCTGGAATTACAGGAATGCACCACAACCTCTGGCTTCTTTTTTCTAGTTTTCTAAGGTGAAAGCTGAGGTTATTGATTTGAGATGACTCTTCTAACCTAGGTGCTTAAAGATCTAAATTTACTTTTTAAGCACTGATTTTCCTGAATCCCATAAATTTTGATATGCTTTGTCCCCATTTTATTTCAGTTCCATTTTTTTTACCATTTCTTTCCTGATTTTCTTTGACTCATGGTTATTTAGATATGTATTTTCTTATTTCCAAATATTTGGATGATTTCCAGGATTTCTCTCTATAGATGATATCTAATTCAATTCCATTATGATTGAAGAACATATTTTGTGTGATATCAATGCTTTTAAGTTTACTGAGACATCTTATGCTTGAAATATCATCTTTCTGTGAGAATGTTCTGTGTACTCTTGTAAAGAGAGTATATTTTCCAGTAGCTGGGTAGAATGTTCTATAGATATCATTTAGAGTTGTTTTATAGTGTTGTTTGGTTTTCTGTATACTTGCTGACTTTCTACCTAGTTGATTTATCACTTATTGTGAGTGGAGTATTGAAATCTACAAAATGTATGTTTGAGTTGTCTATTCATCTTTTCAGTTGTGTCAATTTTTGCTTCATGTATTTTGAGCTGTTTTGTTAGGTGCAAATACATTTACAATTGGTAATTTTTTTCCTGATACATCTATCTTAACAAAATAGCTATCATTTTCTTTAATAATATTTTTTGCAATAAAATATATTTTGTTTGTTATCAGAATAGTCTCTTATTGTTTCTATTTGAATTACTTTACTTTCAACACATTCATGTCTCTGAGTGTAAGACACAAATATAGACAGTGTAAAGTTGGATCTTGCTTTTTCCTTCAGTTTGATAATTTCTGAATTTTAATTGAGCTGTTTAGACCATTAACATTAAATGTGATTGTTGACTGGGTCGATTTATATTTGTCATTTTGCTAATTGTTTTTATATGTTTTTTGTCTTTTTTGTTCTTCTGGCTCTTATTTAATGTCCTCTTTTGTGCTTAATACATTTTAGATATATTATTTTATTTCTTCTGCTGATTTTTATTTTTTTATTTGTTCTTTTTAATGATAGTAGAGTATATTACGTATACATGAAATATAATTTTCTGTTGAATTTTAAAAGCTGTATATCATTAAGTAATTTTCTTATTGGTTAGTCTAGGAATTGTAATATGCACCTTTACTTATCACAATGTATTTCATATTTTTACCAATTAAATTTTGATAAAATATATAGGCTTTGCCTCAATAAAGTTCTTTTCCTTTCCTGTGAGATTTATATTTTTAAGATATGCATTTTTGATATATATATATCCTATGAGATATATATTTATTATGTACATATAATATATTGTACTTCATACTTTGTATTGCCTTATGACTTTTAAGGAAGTTAAGAAATGGAAAATTTGCTGTGTGATTTTTTATATTAACTCACATATTTCCCATTTCTATTGCTTTTTAATTCTTATTTTGAATACAAATTATTTTCTCTAATGACATTTTCTTTTATTCTGAAGTGCTTTTTAAAAAATATTCCTTGGAAGGCAATTTTGGTAGCAACAAACTCAGTCTTTGCTTTTTATAATGTCTGTATTTTGCCTCTATTTTTGAGGACTGGATTTCTGGATATAGCGTTGTCTGCTGATTTCTCTTTCCCAGTACTTGAGCAGTTCCCAATGAGCAAATGACAAATCAGCCATTAACTGTGTTGATTCTCCTTGTGTGTGATGAGTCTGGTTTCAATATTATTTGTCTTCTTTCTGCAATTTGACAATAATGTATCTATGTTCGGATCTCTTTGTATTTATCAAATTCCCCACTCTATTAAAAATAAGATAATTTCTATTGATCTGTCATCAAGGTCACTGATTCTTTTGTCATTTTGAATTTGTTAGTAAGCTCCTTAATGAGTATTTTATTTCATTTATAGTACTTTTCAATGTCATAAGTCTAATATGCTTATTTTTTAAAATAATTTCTGTGTCCTTACTGAGATTCACCATTTACTGAATCATTTTGTCTGACTTTCCTTTAATTCTTTAAATATAATTCTTTTTAGATGTTTGTATGTACTTTTTAATAGCTGTTTTGAAGTCTTTATCTGCTATATTCCACCTTTGTGGCAGTTAGGAATAGTTTCTGCTCATTCTTTTTCTTCTCCTGACTATGAGTCACACTTTTCTGTTTCTTGAAGTGTCTGCTAAATCCAACCTAGTATTTACTGTGAACCAGACACTGCTGAAAAATTGGGTTGCAAAGATGAGTAAATACACTGTTGCTGCCTCCAAGATATTTGTCCAGGGAGGGGTAGAGAAAGGAAATTAGAAGTGGATGAGTGAGTGGAACTAATGCTGATTGAACAGCTACTGTATGTCAGCACTTACACTACAGTTCTTATATACAGTCTTTCATTTAATGATAGAATGAAATAGTATTTTCTTGATCTTCTTGTAAAATTTGTTCAAGTATCAGGACTATTCTAGTATTTTAAAACAAACTTTATTGTTTTTTAAAAAATGCATGACACTATAAGGGGGGATGTGTAACACAATCTGATTCTTAATTAGTTCGAAATTTAAACAAAATTGAAAAAAAAATTGCATAAAAAGGTGATTAAAAATTCTTGAGAGTACAGAGAGGTATATATATATATATTTTAAAAAGTCATTTCAACCAAAGATTGTGAGGTACAATCTTTGTATTTCGAGTATTTATATTTTCCTTCCTCTAAGGAGAATAAATATCTTCACATACTCAGAGGTCTGGTTCAAATTGGCCTGCAGAAAGTTTCATTTTTTCTTCCAGTTTTCTATTGTGTGTTTGAAGATCATATAGATTTTGCACTCTGTAACATGCTGCTGTAGTATGGATTGGTTTGAGTGTGTCACCTATGGTTTCATGTGTGGGAGGCTTGGGCCCCAATGAGGTGGTGTTAAGAGGTGGTTGGATCTTTAAGAGGCAGAGCCTAGGAGGAGGTTTCAAGATTATCCCCTTCCCCTCATTTTGTGTTCCTATCTTAACATGTGATCTCTCCCTCTCTCATATACTCCAGCCATTGTTGTGCCCTCTGTCACAATGTGGCACAGTAAAGGGGTCTTTTGCTAGAGACAGTGCTATGTTGTTTGTTGTTTGTATTGTTAGCCTCCATAAAAAAAGAAAGAAAGAAAAGCAATCTCCAGTCTTTTCTCTCTTCTCCTACCCAAAAAGCAATCACCTTAACAGGTGCTTTTAATTTTTTATGAAGAAATTTATATACATATTTTTGCATGTGTGTATGCCTATGTATATGCATGATCATATCTTAATTAAGTTATACATAATGGCTTAATCTATAATACTATGTTCTTTCTGTTTTTCGCTTTTTACTTTCTTAGAGATTTTCTCACATTAGTACATTTAATAGTTGTGCTGTATTTCACTCTATGAATATGTAATTATTTGAGATGTTTCCAGTTTTTATATTTTGAAAACATTTTCAAGTATGTTTTTAGGATAAATTCTTAGGAGTGAAATTTATGCTATATATTTTTTTTTGGTAGGGTGGATAGGAGTTTACAAGTTGTCCTTCAAGAAATTTGCATTTTGTACTCTTCCACAATTTATGAACAAGCATTTCTTCCCAAATGTCACTAACCCTCAAAATTCCCAGATTTCATGGGTGGAAAATTATAATTTTTAAAAGCCCACATATCCTAGAAGATACTTAACTAAATGTATAGTTTATTTATTCTCTTTTATGGTTAATGTTATCAAACTCTGTTTTTGGGAATGACTTTCAGAACAACTTAATATACTATCCATCCCAAATCACTTTGCTACTTCATATATGTACTTTATTTTGGATCCCAAATGATGTTCTTCATCTTGAAAAGTGACATTGAGGATTTGCATGGAACTCTAGCTCCTCATTTCAGTAACAGCCACCAGCAACTCCCAATAATAATAACAGTAATAAGAGTAATAAACAGTTTATTCAATGAATTATAAATAATTTCTAGAAAATTTGATGTTTGTATTGATTTGTATCATACAATCAAAACAAAATGAACGGTCTCAACTGAAGTTTCAAGTCAAGTCGTCTACCCATCCAATTTCCCCCAATTCTCTACCCTCAGCCTCTCTATAATTAAATTCAGATTATTCCAAACCATGCGTTTCATTCATAAGACTTTTGAAAAAGAGAGTATAAGATAATGCCACTTATTTATTATTTTACTCAACAGGTATGTATTGAGCACCCTCCATGCCAGACACTGGGGAAGACCCTGTGCATACAGGTCATGATACAAGGAAAACTGGAACTTGCTTTCATGGAATTGTTGTTATGGTTTAGATAGATTTTAGGTGTCCTCCAAAAACTTATGTGTGAGACAATGCAAGAAGATTTAGAGGTGAAATAATTGAGTCATGAGAGCCTTAACAGAATGAGTGAATTAATCCCCTGATAGGGATTAACTGAGTGGTTGCTGTAGGCAGGCAGGGTGTGGCTGGAGGAGCTGGGTTGATGATGGTGTGCCTTTGGGGTATATATTTTGTCCTTGTGGAATGGAGTCTCTCTGCTTCCTTATCATCATGTCCTGAGCCACTTTCCTCCATCACACACCTCTGCCATGATGTTCTGCCTCATCTCAGGCCCCAAGGAATGGAGTCGGCCATCTATGGACTGAGAGCTCTGAAACTATGAGCTGCCAAATAAATCTTTCCTCCTCTAAAATTGTTCTTGTCTGGTCTTTGGTCATAGCAGTGAAAAAGCTGACTAAAACACTTAGAGTTTGACATGAGAATAGAAATTAATCAAGCCATTACACACACATATGTGTATAAGAAGTACACATATAAGTAAACACTTAAGCAAATACTAGGAATAAATGATGACCAGTGTTTATTGAATGGGTGCTATTCGTCAGGCACTTTGATAAGTGCTTTGTAGATATTGTATCATGGCCTCAACAACTCTGTGAAGTAGGTGTTAAAATTATCATTGTCTTCTAGATAAGAAGCTAAGACTCATGGAAAAGAAGTGAATTCCCAGATCATATAACTAACAATTCATGGAGATAGGATTTGCTTCTAGTCAATCCAACTAATTTCAGTGGCTGTGAGGTTAACTACTGGCTATCAGCTGCCCTCTCTCTGTATGAACGCACTTTAGAAAACTGACCTAGTCCAGAGAATTCACGATTGCTTGAGTCAGACCATACTGTAACTTGAAATCCATGGCACACATATTTGACCTTAATCCCAATACTATGGGGAGCCATAGAATGAATGACTAAGTAGGGAACAGCATAATTGGACTTGAGATTTGAAAGATCACTCTTGCTATAGCTTTGGAGAATGGATCAAGAAGCAAGAGATGAATGGAAACCAGCAAAGAAGATACTTCAGAAGCACAGGTGAGAGATGATGGCAGTTTGGGTGAGAGTTGTGATGGTGGAGATGGACAGACATCAATGAATTTGAGAAGCAGCAGGAACAAGGTCTGGTGGTGGTTAGGAAGTCGGAGGGAGGAGGAGAAGGATGACAAGAAAGTTCCCTTTGCTTTGGCTTGTGGCATTGAGTGCTGATGGTGACTTCCCCTGAGAGAGGAGGCAGTGACTGAGGAACAGGCTTGGCAAAGGAGAGGTGAAACTCTCAGAGAAAAGCTATGTTGAGATCTTTTGAGATTTCCAAGTGGAGATGTCACATAAACAGTCAGGTATCAATGCAAAGATGCTCTTAGATAATGTCCAGGCTGGAGATTTAAGTTGAAGCCACTTGCGTGTGTGGCTGATTTGATGGAACTATGTGAATAGGTGCCTCAAGGAGGAAGCACCGGGCAGGAAAGGAAGGAGCCAGCATTGTAGCTTGACATTAGTTTAACCTTGAATAAAAATTGTTTTTTCAATATGTTAATCAGTGTTATACTCTTAGCTCGTATTGAGAGAAAAATGTAAGAAATTATTTAAAAAAGAATATTTTTGCATCTTTTGGAAGCCATTCTTGAAAACATTGAAGACCTAATTCATTACATTATTCAATAATGTATATATAAGGTTTTCTTGAAAATATTCTTCCACAAATCAGTACTAGCAAAATGTCCTCTCTCTTAAGATATGGTTAAGTTTCCTTTAATGCACAAAGAAATAATGAAACTTAATTATATTAACCTAATATACATTAAACATATATCTAACAATGTAACCTAAATATAACCAGAAATTTAGAGCTATACTTAATGCAGAAGGATTATAAATAATTAAATTTATTTCCTGCTTTGTCTGTACAGGTTTTTTTTTTCTGAGTTTATCAATATAGGTGTCTCTGACTTAATTTTAAATATAATTTAAAATTAGTAAGTATTAAAAATACTTAATTTGTAAAATGATTCATATTCTTTTTAGAATAAAAGTCATTAAGAGCTAATATGTGAAAGAAAGTGAAGTGAATAAATAAGTTTTTTTAAAAAAGTCTGTACACTCTATTCTCAATAATTTTGATGGGAAGTCAAACACAAATAGATCTGAATGTGCCTCAGCCACATGTTAGCATTGTTAACTTAATCTATACAGTGGATATGAATACCTACCAAATCGAGTGGCGTTGAAAAGTAAATGTGATAATACAGAGTACCCTGTACAATCAGCACATAGTAGGGGCTTAACGGCTATTGTTTTCTTGTGGCATCCCTCTCCAAACAGCAAGTTATGTTTCCATGGTGGAATGTGCTGACAGATCACATTAGATTTCTGTTCGTGTCTTTTCTTGGACTTTCCTTGGCTACACTGGGGCTTGCTGTCTTATTCGAATTTTCATTCTTGATGCCTTACATTTATTAGCATGTGGTTTATGCCTAATTCATGGTGTGGAAAGAATAAATTGGAAGAGTGAGTAAGTGGTGAACAGACCAGAAGTGCATCCAGTCCTCTCCGTCCCTCACCCTCAACCTTCTTTTTAATAACAGTCCAGTTGCTCCCAGTCCTTTGATGCCCCTCAAATGCCACCTCCACAGGGAAGCTTGTGATAATTATAATGTGCACAGAGTGCTCACCAGCCTTCTACCCAAGTGGGTTTTGCACTATTTTTAGCAGTGCAGTTTCCTAATTGAAAAATCATGCCGGGCAAGATGGCTCACACCTATAATCCCAGTGGTTCAGGAGGCTGAGACAGGAGGATGGGGAGTTCAGATCCAGTCTCAGCAACAGCAAGGCACTAAGCAACTCAGTGAGACCCTGTTTCTAAATAAAAAATACAAAAATAGGGCTGTGGATGTGGCTCAGTGGTTGAGTCCTCCTGAGTTCAATTCCTGGTACCCAAAAGAAAAAGGAAAAAAAAAAATCACATGTGATTCTAGTTTATAAGACAGAGCAAGGAACTTCCCTGTCTACCTGTCCTAACCACTCTGTGAAGGCCCTTTACCTTGTTACAGGTCTCCTCCATCTTGCTACAGGTCTTCTCTGAGGTCCTCTAATTTGACCCCAAATTACATTCCACACATGAGCATGCTTTTTTCGCCAGTGGTCCCGTGAGTTCATAACATACTTTTTGGTCTGCCCCACAGAACTGTAAGATCCCTAGAAGCAGAAAGAGATAATACCCTTGCTTTCTATCTCTTGTGAGACCTACACAGGTGCAGAATGTAAAATAAGTCTTTAAGAACTGTTCATTATTTCTTCCTGTGGCTACTTCTCCTTCCTTCTCCAGTTAATACCAAGTAAGGCAGATGGAAATCTTTCTGTCTGGTGCAGTAGGCCTAGCAGAAAATCTTTATCATGAGCATTTATTAAGTTCGTATTTCTGGGCGAAGCCCTGTGTACACATTGCATCATTTAGTTTTCTTCACTGTGGGTAGATACTAATATTTTAGTCTCACTGATGAACAACAGAGGCGTTGAGAAGTGAAGTGACTTGCCCCAGGTCCCTTTGAAATACTTTTTAAATTGGTCATGTTTGATTCCACAGGTCTGGTCCTGTCCACTACAGCAAGGGAGCTCTGTGTTCTAACTATGCTTTCTCTTCCCTTGGAAGGAGCCTTATACCCAGATGGAACATCCGGAAGGAACAAGGATGATGACATGGTTCCTCCCGGCAAAAACTATACCTATGTCTGGCCAGTGAGAGAAGAATATGCACCCACTTCTGCAGATGCCAACTGCCTGACCTGGGTGTACCATTCACACATTGACGCCCCTAAGGACATTTGCTCTGGGCTGATTGGCCCCCTACTGGTGTGTAAGGAAGGTGAGGATCCCCCAACCCCAGGAGCCTGTGCCTACCTGGTGTGTTCAAAGTGTGAACAAGATTCAGGCCTTGGTTCACTTTCTTTTCTTGTTTTACACAGAATGTGCTTCTTCTTCTGAACTTCCTTTAAGACTTAGACAATTATTCTAACACAGAAAATCAATCTGACACTGTAGCAAAGGGCAATACTTCAGATTCTAAGACTCATCACATTCTTCAGCATTCTGAAGCAGATGGTTTTGTTTTTTTTTTTAAAAAAAAAAAAAAAAAGATAGAAATGAGCTGGGCCTCCTGGCACATGCCTGGACTCCTAGCTACTTAGGAGGCTGAGGCAGGAGGATTGCAAGTTGGAGCTAGCCTGGGTGGTTCAGTGAGACCCTGTCTCAAAAAAAAAAAAAAAAAAATTAAAAGGGCTTGGGATGTAGTCCAATGGTAGAGCATCTCTGGGTTTAATCCCCCGTACCACAAAATAAAGTCTACCTTCTTGAGAGACAGCCAGGTTTCTAAGACCATGACTGTGAAGGGTTCTGTTGTATGATTTTTTCTCTTCTATGTTTGTCATTTCCACCAAAGTCTTAGGTCACTTTATATTGTGGTCTATCCTTGGGTATTTAGGTCTTTGGCAAGCTTCAGACCTACCTGATAGGAAGGAAGGAAAGCTCACTTTGATTTCATTCACCTTGAACTCTTTACTCTCTTGAATGTACCCAACAGGTATTCTGAACAGGTACTCAGGGACGAGGACTGATGTGGATCGAGAGTTTGTTATAATGTTTACACTCGTGGATGAGAACCAAAGCTGGTACCTTGATGAAAATATCCAGCATTTCTGCACTAAACCCAGTTCAGTGGACAAAGATGATGCTGTTTTCCAGAGAAGCAACAAAATGCACGGTGAGTATCTTTTGTCTTCAAACACAAACCAGGGACCCTTGTGTTGCAAGGTACTACCCAGGAGGCAAGATGCATGGGAATGCCAAACCTGGCTTGGCAAGATGTATAACTCAGTGATGGTAGTGATATGGGACATGATATACACTGGAGCCTGCACAATCGGAGGGAAGACAGGCAATAGATGTGAGCTAATTTGTTTATGAAGAATGGACAAGGCTGTGGGAGAGATAATGGAGAATCCATGTTAAACTCAGGAAAGAATCAGTGCCTGATGTGAGCCCAGAGGATTGACAGAAAGGAGAATAAAATCTTTACCACATAATAATCCAACCTCTTGCCTTGTCCATCAAGCATTTTATGAGTGGCTGCTAAATTTTAAGATCTTTCCTGTACATGGAGTTTAAGTACACACTTGCGAATTTGTTATGTGTCCCAGGCATTCTTTGAAAGTGCAAGATTTATCAAGCATTTGTTGTCTACCAGACTTTGTATTTGTTCAAAATAGTGAATTTCTGTAGTTATGCTGTCAGGTGAAACAGAAAAATTTCCCATGTCTCTTTTGCAGAGCAGTGGGTTAATGAATCATCTTAAGATGTTGGGAATCCAGTGATGTCTTTCAGTCTTTTCCTAGAGAGTGCTAGTGAGCATAAGGGAAATCTTCAACATAAACATTTCGCTTCATTTGTTGCTAATGATCCCCATCTTCTGCTTGCCTGTCTCTCAGAATCATCTTAACAGAGGCAGCCTCAATGTAGTCCTAAAATCATAAAAGAAAGGGAAGGAACTGAAGATCATCGGATCTCCCCACAACAGAACATCAATGACTTGTATAAAGTCAAAATGATAATTAGTGACAGATTGTTGCCTGGGAGAACCTGAGAGAATTCTCATAGTAAATAAAGTTTAATTTGGCTATGCTTGGGTCTAAAGCTGGTTGAGACATGATCGTGGGTACTCTATGTCCATTGTACAACATACCCTTTGAGTTGTTTGGAAACCATTTTTGGATGAATGAAAGTGAGGGAGAGGAGAAAGGGGAGGGAAACAGAGAAACATTGAAGATTGAAGTTAACGAAGACCTAAATTCAAATCATTGCATGATCAGCTTTACTCCTGTACTTTACAAAATGGAAGTGAAGGTCTCAAATGTTGCTGGAAACTACTAGAGTAACATGATGGCTGCAGACTCGGTTCCTCACATAATCCTTCCATAGTGTTTATTTTTTGAAGTGAGAATGCACCCCCCCTCCCAAAAAAAGAATGAATTACATAACCAGATATAGACCATATTTTACATAAAAACCAGCCTGTGTGCAAAGAGGTGTTGGAAAACAATCAATCCTTCTTCAAGACTGGCCAAGGAGATTTGACCAAGTATATTTAAGAAACAAAACAAAACAAAAAACCTAATCCATGTAAGATGTTCAATTAATACAAGATTTATCAGTCAATTTATTTAAATTTACTAAAATGACTTAGAATTAAGTGTGCAACCTAAGTCATTATTATCTTAGTAACAATAGCTTTTTATCTCAGTTTGAATTTAAAAAAAGAAGGGATGCAGTGATTTTTCCTAAGATCTGAATTAAGTTCTTTACTGCACTGGTCAAGTCCTGGCTGGCATTTAGATGTTTTAAAAGCATTCAGTGCTGGCCTAACGGCATAAGCTCAACTGATAAGATTCTGCCCCACTATTGTCTAATAAAAGCTGCCTTTTCCTCTCTGCTTTTTAAAGTAATAAAATATAAACATCTCATACGAGTCCTCTAACCATTTCCTTTCCTTTTTATCTTAGCATGCTTTTGTCATTTAATTAATTATCATCATAGGAAAGTGGGGGAGCTAAAATGCCAAAACTCGATTCTTGTGTTCTGAAAAGAGAACATTTAAAGTCAGACACTAAAAGCCATGCAAAAGGAATGCAAAGTAAAAGCAAAGTGAGGCTTAAGCAGAGAGCAATCTCAAGGGAGAATCTCTCAGCTGAGACAAAGGAGACAATGCTGTCTCCAAATCTATTACTGTTTGATGTTTACCAGAAGAACTGGGGACAACTTTCTGTACTCTTTGCCAATCAGGTGTTTAACTCCTCCTTCGTGTTGGGCAGTGGAGTTTTTGACATTAGTTGGTCCTCTCTGGAACCCTCATGGTGGCCATCCTATTTAGGGGGGCTGTTGTCTACAAATCAATCCCATGTTAATGTGGGCACTAGGCTCAAAAGCTGATCAGAAGTTACTTTAGTGCACCTGCATTACTAAAAGACTCTTCCTTCCCAGACAGATGGAGACACCCATAGCCATAATTCCTAGCTTCACACCAATCTCAATGGACCCCATCAAGAGTTAATCCCATTAATTCTTTTCTTTTGATGTATTTTTCCTATTAGCTCCTTTGATTCTGTTTTCTACAAATAAACAAGCACCCTTTGCTTTCTCAGCCGCTTTGAAAGTAGCTCAGAGAAGATCCTAAAGTGATTTAAAGTACACTTGTGACCTTGCTGTGCATTTCACAGCTCATTGCTAGCTATACCTAACAACACTATGCCCCAGCATTTCCTGCTTGGTTGCATAAGCCGTAAGATGAGCAAGACAGGTTTCTTGTTCCAAGGAACATAGAGTCCAGTGTGGATGTCAGAGTAATGGAGAATCAGGCTAGATGGTGACTGGGCCATCCGAGAAGTGTAAGCAGGACTGGCTTTACGCTTGACCACATGACTGCTCAAACAGAAGCTCCAAGGCTATTTTTAATGTATGCTGATTTTCATCTTATGAGGTACTTTTCTCTCAAAAAAAGACCAATACAAAGATTTTCATTCCTTTCTAAGGCATTTTTTTTAAGATCCAGAATTTCTGCCTGAAAACATTAGAAATGATCTGCACTGATTTCCCAGCTGTGCTAGAGTACATATTACCAACATCTCTGGTCCTGCAGGGGAGTCTCTTCCACTAGTGTGTTTCTGTTTTCAGCCCTCAATGGATACCTCTTTGGAAACTTCCCTGAGCCAGAAATGTGTGTTGGTGAATCCGTGTCCTGGCACCTATTTGGAATGGGGAATGAAATAGACATCCATTCTATCTACTTTTATGGAAACACCTTCATCAGCAGAGGGCATCGGACTGATACTGTCAACCTCTTCCCAGCCACCTTCCTTACGACAGAAATGATAGTCAAGAACCCTGGGAAATGGATGATAACCTGCCAAGTCAGCGATCACTTACAAGGTAGCAGGGATGGAGACCTGTGAGGAGATGCTTAGAATGGTGCGGTGGAACCGCACAGCCGCTGGTGCCTGTCTAGGGCTTGCTGTTGTGTAGGTTCCTATAGGTATTGTGTCTACTTAAACATTAAACATAGGAAAATACAGTGTGTATTGAGTTGGCATTATGTCAACAGATATTTATTAATCACCTCCCTAATAACAGGATGAAGGTGATGATGGAAAAAATGGTCAGAACTTCAAGGAACCTGCTAGTAGTTAGACATGGTTGGATATTTATGAAATGAGTAAAATGTGAAGCAGAATGAGAGACACTCTTTGGGTGTTATAGTCACTATTTTGGATCAATTGCATGACTTCTGAAGGGCCAAGCTTTGAAATGTGGGTAGGAACTGAGTAGATGAGCAAGAAAAGAAAAATTTTTCCAGGTATAAGAAACATGAACTGAGAAAAGCACATGTTCTCTTTCAGCGACAGTGAATAGAATAATAATTTTTTTTTCCAGCCCTGGAAGGTCCTTTCTAGATAATCAGGACCAATTCCCCATCCAATTCTTGAATTTCCTTTAGAACAGTTCTTTTAAGTAATGATATCAGTTCATCTCATCTCCAGGCTACTTTATAAGCACATTCTTCCTAAACAGAGACATTGACACACAGCGTTCTCCAGGACCAACCATAGGTGGATGAAAAACATTTATTGATTAAATGCCTGTTGAAAGACTTGGTCCTGGTTCACTGGGACAACATAGAAGAGGTCCTTAGTTAGCTGGACCATGAGGTCCACACTAGATAGAGAACCATAAGTGAGAAGGCTAGGGAGGCAGGTTGGGCCCTGGTGGGAAGGGCACTGAATGGTCAAGTGAAGGAAGTGGCACTGTGTCTGGAAAGGTAATTGTGATCCTCCTAGATCCTCAGGCACACTAGGCAACATACTGTGATCATTGCAGCAGTTTGGGAAAGTTGATATGATGTATATGTGCAGAAAGGATTCTATGTGCAAATTTAGGCCACTAAAAGCTAACTAAGAAGCACCAACAACATTAGAATTATGACACAAAGGGTCTGGCCTAAGATAGTAAAAATAGGAAGAGAAAAACGTGTTAGCTCAGAAATAATGTCTGATTAAATTTAGATACTACTGACTACACACAGTCACTTAGGTACAGAAATCCAACTGTTCAAGGCTGCTTTGATAGCACATTCTTTTTCCTGTTAACTGTATGCAACTAATCTTAGCATTAGTCAACTGGGTTATTCCAGTGAAATTCAACTCAAGAGGTGATCAGTAGGTGTGTACCAGATACTGGTCTGGGAAGACAAGGATGAATAAGACAAGGTTTCTATCCTGAAAAGGTTTCATGCTGCTAAATCTGGAAAGGAACTCTCTGACCTAGGAATTCCAAATCTAGATATAACATCAAGAAAATAGGGAATGTTTGAGACTAGTGAGATTGCTAAATTTGACCAGTAGTTGTGGACATAAGCTGGTACTTGTGATATAGAATATTTCCTAAAATGTCCATTCCTTCAGAAAATAATTGTAAAAAATTAGAAAATAAACCAGGTGCAGTGTCGCATACCTGTAATCCCAGAGGCTTGGGAGGCTGAGGCAGGAGGATCACAAATTCAAAGTCAGCCTCAGCAATAGCAAGATGCTAAGCAACTCAGTGAGACCCTGTCTCTAAATAAAATACAAAATAGGGCTGGGGATGTGGCTCAGTGGCTGACTGCCCCTGGGTCTAATACCTAGTACTACTCTTCCCCCCAAAATTAGAAAATAAATACCACTCAATTTTAATCAGTAATCGTACCTAGCAATACTGATAAATTTGTCCCCTCACTATTTTCTGTACCCTTATATATAAATACACAGGTCATTTAGAAAATAAAATTAATCTGCTAATTATCTGTTGGTACTGCTTTATAACTTACTTTTCTCACTTACTAATGTATCATAACAATATTTTCATGTCAGTTAATACAGAGCTACTTCATAATTGCTAATACTTCCAGTGTCCATAATGAGGTGATTGCAATGTACTTAACCACCACTTTATTGCTCAACACTTGTACTTTTCTTCAACGTTTTTGCTATTATAAACAATTTGCATGTATGTTTGCAATTTTGTCTAAATATTTCTTTAGGAAAACATCCAGATTTGGAATTCCTGCCTCAGAATTTGATTTTTTTCAAAAAAGCTATATTTCTGAATTCCCTTTTAAAAATTGTTAATGTTCCAGCCAGAGTGTTAGCAGATCTCGCCTCTACTCATCTGTCAACACTTTGAATTATTAGAATTATTAGTCTTTTTAATCTTTACCATGAACAATGGTGATGTTTGATTGCTATTAAGGTTAAGTTATTTTTTAATTAGTTTATTACTGATATTATTTCTTTAATGAATAATCCATTTAAGCCCTTTGCTTACTTTCTATTGGAGATTTACTTTTTTCTTCTTTATTTTAAAAATGTTTTATATATGAATCTTTTATCATATATATTACAGATATTTTCCTCCTTATCATTTACCCTTTGTTTTAAACTTTGTTTATAGTCCAATTTTCTCTATAAAAATTTTAATTTTCCTGAAGTCAAATCTATCAATCTCTTACTGTATCATTTCATCTGTACCTTAGCTGTGGTTTCCCTCTGTTCTGCAGCTGGTATGCTGGGACAATACAACGTTGGTAACTGCAAAAGTGGTGTTTCTCACCCCAAGATGAAGGGTCAACAGAGGCGCTACTTTATAGCAGCAGAAAAAGTTCTTTGGGATTATGGTCCTCTAGGATATGACAAATTCAGTGGTCTCCAGCTAAATGCCTCTGAAAGGTAAGTACTCTTTCCTGATGTTTCTAAGCTCCTCTCCCTAGAGGCATGTGTTAGGTTCTCCCTGTGATCTCATTTGTATCTCATTTGTATTCTGCTGCTCTGACGACAAACAGCAGAGATGGCATAATGTCACTGCTGAGAGTGGGTGGAGGATTTGATGCTTTGTGAAAGGCTGGCTAACTTAGAGCCTGAGATTCATTCATCAAACATTTCTTGAGTAGCTCCCATGCACAAATTACAGTGCTACACGCTACAAGAACTACTAAACTGACAGAATGAATAAAGCCTTTCCACACATGGAGCAGGCCAGTCTTGAAGAGGGAATAACACAGGACATTTTTCCAATGGAGAAGAGTTCCTTTTTTCCTGCTTTTTTTTTTTTCCTTTTTTAAGGTGAGCTCTTTGCTTTAGGGTGACCTACCATAAGTTATGTCCCCTCTGTAGGCTATAAATGCCCTTTTCCTCCTGTGCAGTAAAATGCCATTTTTCCTGAAAGCCTGGCTCTAATGTTGCCTCTTAAGTGAAGCCTCCCCTGACTTCTAAGTCATAATTAATTGTTCTCTAGGTGCTCATAGCACATATTATTTTTCAAATTGGATCTGGAAATTCATTAAGTTGATGTGAACTCTGTGACTTACAGAATCATGTGCAATGATGTCTGTGAAAGCACTAAAAATGTTCAATGTGATATTAAGAATGATTGCTATTACCCTATGATATATTTTCCCATTTAAGGGAATATTTAAGAAATTTTCTTTGTGATCAATGAGAAAACACCCTGTGTTTTTAAATTGCATATTTCATTCATTCATTTCATATTTCATATTTCATATTTCATTCATACATACATATGTACATGCATTCTTCCGTCAAACTGAAGCACTTGAACCTTGCCTAAAGAATTTATGGGAACCGTATATGAAAAACTCTTTAATATTAACATTCTCTATTTGCCAGTATTTTTCCAAACAGAATAATGAAAATCAGCATTAAATTGTGTTTTAGCACCCTTCCAGAATCCTGGCATACTTTCTAAAATATGAACGATTAGATTATATTCAGTCAATATTTAACATGATAGATGAAAGCTCAATGTACTAAATGGCGTGCAGGATGCAAAGATTTCTAAGACAGTGTTCTCACTTTATGTGGAGGAAGTAGCTGTGTACACAGGGCAAGAGAAGTAACTTTGCAAATTACAAATAAGAGTGAGTTCTCTGGGTGTTCAGAAAGAACAAAGATAGCCAAAGAACTTCACAGAGGAAGTGGGATTTAAACAGAATCTTCAAGAGTGACAATTGATTTAAGTGAATAGTAAAGAGGGGGGAATTTTAGATGCAAAGGTAAGGGCAAAGCACCTACTGTACAGGAGAGAGTAAATACATTGGAATAACAAGTGGATAGGGGAATGAGCATTTGCCTAGAGCATTAGGAAGAGAATTAGAATAAGCTGAATATAAAATGCAGAGGCCCTTTAATAATTTTGAACATTATTTGATTGGCAACTGACAGCAGTTGAAGATTTAGGGGCAGGTATATAATATTGAAAATTACCATTTTGGAAATTAATGTTGCAGGAGTGTGCACCCTGAGGAAAAAAAAATGAGTGAGCCAGTGTAAGATAGAGGATGCAGAGTGTGCAGTTAGAAGGTTCATAACACATTCTAAACCCAAGATGATGAGGGCATGAGCTGGGAAAAAAGGCAAAAAGAAAGTGCAAAAAAGAGTGTTGAAAAGAGAGGCTATAACATTTTTACAAAATAAGAATGCATGAGATAAGGGAATGAGGCATAAAAAAAGAGGAAAGAAAAGCAATTTAAATGACTGTAAGAATGATACTACCATTGATGGAAATAAGATAGCAGAGATGTAGTATTAGTCAGAGGTTATATTATTATATTTCACAACTTCAAAATGTGTTATTTTATGTGTATAGTTTCTATAAAAAATCCTCCATTAATTAAATAATTGGATTAACTAGACATCCCATTCCTTAATCATGCCAGATATCAAAGAGCTTACAATATGCAGAGACTATTCATATTGACATCAGCAAGAGGTGAATGCTTACTCTGCAGAGAACCCAGTTAGCTCTTTATTACTTTGTAGGAAATCATTTCGGGACTCCAATATTGGTAAGGAGTTTACCTGTGACTTCGTTTATTGCTGGACCTCTGGGGAAGAAAGGGTAATGACTAAGAGAAAAATGAGCATGAGCACCATGCAGACTGGTCAGCTCTTCCTAGGAATTTTGTTGTAACTTGTGCCATTTTTTTTCTGGGGAGACAGGTGGGTGAGTGGGATGGTAACAACGTGAAGCTCCATAATTAAGGACTTTGGTGGATATGTTGAGAACCTCAGCTAGTTTCCTATGTCTTTCCACAGTAATTCTGCAACCTACTTCACACAAGGGGAAAACAGAATAGGAGGAAAATATTGGAAGGCTCAATATACAGAATATGCTGATGCAACTTTTACTCAGAGAAAGAGACCCTCTGGGACAGAAGCCCATCTTGGAATCCTTGGTACAGTAAAACTGTCCTTTTGAATGGTTTTGAAGTGGGAGATGTTTCCGCTGCACACAGAATGACCCTCCTGCTCCTATTCACTTCTTTCTATCCCTTCTCCTCCTCTTCTCTTTCTTCCTGTTGATATTTCCCAGGTCCTGTCATCAAAGCAGAGGTGGGTGATACCCTGCTCGTGACCTTTGCTAACAAAGCTGACAAAGTCTACAGCATTTTGCCCCATGGGGTGCTCTATGACAAAGCGTCTGATGCAGGCCCAAATGTAGATGGTAAGTCTCAGCCTGGACTTAGGAAATAAACAGAATGAGTGAGCAAAGGATCAGGAGCTAAGCAGACCTTGTCCATATCCTTCTCCATCCCCTTACCAGTCCTGAGAGTGTGGACAATTAAACTTTCTGAACCGTATTCTTCTCATCTATGAAATGCAGATAATAACACTCACCTCATAGGGCTTTGGAAAGGAATGGAGGGAACAGAGCACAGGGTATAGCCCACCTTAGGTTCTTAGGAAATGTTAAATTCTTTCCTTTCCTGTCAATAATGCAATAAATCCAAAGTGAGCTATTTTCACAATCACTTTCCCTTCTCTACGATGGAGAGTGTTCCTGCTACCTGTTGCATGGGATTCTGCTGGCAAAAAGCTGAGGGGAAAGTCTGATTTCCATTGTTTTGTTAACATCAAAATCTTAGAGCTTTGCTCTACCAGCAAACCTTTATTTCAAATCAGCATGGTATGTTGAGCATCCCACATGGCCTCCCTCCCTTAGAAGGCAGGCAACACAGGTTCTCTGCACATACAAGGGGCAGCTTTTTTCCTTTGTCTTCAGGAACTGTTCTTGCACTCATGGTGCTACTTTTGGGAATCTCCTGGTTTCTCCATAGCTGTCCCCATCACTGCACCAGACATCACGGCTGCCTGGGATATTTCCTCATGCCTGAGTGTGAGGCCAGGCCCAGTGGAGAGCAGACTTTGTGGTAATGGAGAAGGGATGGAGAAGGAAGGAATGGAGGGAGAATTCCCTCTTCCAGACCCATCCTCACCCTCTCCTGCCTCAGGAGTATCTCCTGCACCTGTACTCTCTTCCTTGGTCAAAATGTTCAGAATGACTTTTTGTGTGTGGATACAGACAGAACAGCAGGGACAATAAAAATGGTTTTATTTTCCATTTTTTAACTCAGCAAACATGTTGGACATGTATTTGAACAGCACAGGACAAGATGGAAAATGAGTCTGTGGCCTTGTCTAGCAGAAGAGATTTGCTGTGTTCTTTGGCAATAGAATGTGGGAATCAAATGCACAGGCTTTGGAATCAGACAGACCTTAGTATGAATCCTGGAATTGCCATTTATTAACTTAGACTTGGACACTCACATACTTTCTCTATCTTGTAGTTATCTGGGTTATTTCCTAGTTCAATCTCCCAGGTTTCAAACTCTTTGAATGTAGTTCTCTTTCTTAACTTTCTTTGGGTATCTTCTATCATACCAAGTATATTTTACATAGAAGACACTCAAGATATTTTATGGATTTGCATTTAATTGTTGAATAGCCTATTATCACTCTTTCAATATTTGCTAAACTGGTATTTGAGTACAAAATAGAATACAGTCTACAAAGATAATTCTTGGATTTAAGCTTCTGTCTTATAAAACAGCAGAGGATGACAGTGGTCTCTCCTGGTAGAGAAAACAACTGACCTACAAAATATGTCATCACCAATGAGAGATGCTCAAGGATGAAGACCCAGTCTGACACGTTTAATGTTCTTGGCTGTTGCTTTGAGTAACTGTTTGATTTGTATCCTCAGGATTTCTGAAACCAGGGGCACATGTTAAGCCAGGTGAAACCTTCACATACAGGTGGACGGTGCCAGAAAGCGTAAGCCCAACAGTTGATGACCCCCCCTGCCTGACCTATGCATACTTCTCAGCAGTTGACGCAATCAAGGACACCAGTTCTGGCCTTGTAGGGCCTTTGCTAGTCTGTAAAAAGGGTGTTCTCAATGCTGATGGGACACAGGTAGGCCATCAAATTTCCCTAGGTTTTCAGAGTTGTGTAAGGGAAGGATCAGTGATGTGGCCAGAGATTAGATAAGTGATGCAGGGTCAGTTGCAAAAACAATTTCTCTTGAAATTCATGTCTACATAATGAGGGTTATTTTATTTTATTGTAAATTTAATTTCTAAATATCCAAAGTTACCAGTGCCCACCCAGGAAGCTATCCGTCATTGTAGTTGGAATTCTGTGGAACTCACACTCTCTGTCTTGCTTCAATTCTGGAATCTTCAGAGATCTACATGTAATGCAGCTGAGATCCTTCTTTGTGGACAAGGTTTCCCACACTGGCCATCTCCTGTGATCTTTTGAGCATTCAGTGTGCAGGCAACACTGAAAACACTGTAATTACCTGCTGGAAACTAGAAGTTACTGTCTGTGGCTGAAGGAACAAAAAAAAAAATTGTAGATAACTTGTTGTGAGTCTCAACTTAGAGGCTTGGATGGTCTCACTGAGTAGTGGGGGAAACCATAACACTTCAAGCTACATCTACATGCTATTAAACACATTATGAAAAGAGAAAATTCTAGTCATTTCACCATTTGCTTCACCAATTACATCACCATTCACAAATTGCAAGGCATTTTATTTAAATAGTATGTTTTATAATATTGAGCATTGTGTGGAATTCCTTCTGGGATCAAAGGAATTTCTAGGTTTAGGGAACACAAAGTATCTTGCTCTATCTAAGATTTATATTTCTCTGAATGAAGGAATGATCCTGGAAATGTCTACTGCACATATAATAAACAGAGTCTTTGTATTGTACCTCAACAAGAATATGAGGTAAAGCAGAATGATTATTCACATTATAAAGCTGAACAACCTGAGGCTCAGAGACATTGAGTAATAGTCCAGAAAATACACCTAGAAAGTAGTGAAAGTTGGCAGAATTCAGGACTTTGAGCATATAATTGTCCTTTTCCCAGGACATCAACTTGCTTCCTACCAGTTAAATACTTGAGCCAATGAGATTAAGTGCCAGAAAATATTTGTAAGATAATTCTGATTTTTTTCCCTGTTGTATACATTCAATGGTAACTTCAAGGTTTGCTAGAAGCATCTTACAGTTTGTGGAAGTTGTTGCCCAAGTCAAATACTACTTTTGATGAGACCACTTACACAAGATTCATGGGAAATAAATAATATGAAGCACTTCATACCTAGAATTTGGTTGAGAGAGAAATCCATTTGGCCAGATAGAAAGTTATGTTTCAATGCAAGAAATACTTAAGAAACATAGCCAGATGTGGTAAAACAGCTTAAAAACATAACTTCAGCAACTTGGGAGGCTGGAGCAGCAGGACCACAAGTTTTAGGCCAACCTCAGCAATATGAAAAGGCCCTAAGCAACCTAGCAAGACCCTGTCTCAAAATAAAAAAATAAAGAGGACTGGGGATGTAGCTCTGAGTTCAACCCCCAGAACCAAAACAAAACAAACAAAAAAGACCTACTATATGTCAGTTTCTCTAGGCAAGTGGAAAGATGAACATGAAAAGAGATGTTTGCATCTCCATGCATCTCTATTCTAAGGATGTCATAGCATAAGGCCAGGTGCTATAAGACCGTATTTTAATAATCATAAAAATAACCCTGACAATGGAGGCACAGTGAAGAAAGGTTTCTGAGCAGGGACATAGTTTCTTGCAAGAAGTCACATGAAGAGGGGAGAGGATAAAATGAGACAGACGATTTTCTGGGTGTCAAGTGAACTTGTTAGAGTCATGCCCAGGATCCTGTCTTACAAATTGATCTGGTGGATCTATAGTTAATGTTAATTAGCCCTACCCACTTTGTGTGAATTTTAAAAGGGAATCAGTGCTCTGAATTCCTGCAAGCTGTACTTTTTATGTATTCATTTCTTTCCTTTTTTAGAAAGGAATAGACAAGGAATTTTACCTACTGCTCACAGTGTTTGATGAGAATCTGAGCAGGTATCTTGATGAAAACATTCAGAAGTTTACCTGGCGTCCCTTCAGTGTTGACAAGGAAGACAAAGAGTTTGTGAAATCTAACCGAATGCATGGTATGATGAATGGTTTTCCCCTCCTGTAAATGAAAGGTTTAGTTGCATTTGAAGTGAGTGTATTTGGAATGTTTTAACTATCTGAATTTTGGTCTCTTGAGTATTGCTCTTGGTCATGAAGTGAATTATTCCATGCTTTGCAAGTTATCTTTTAGAGATAATTATCCTTAATTATCACTTTTAAAACACTTTATCAGTCTTAGATCAAGAAATACAGAATTTGAACTAGCAAAGATCACAGTACATCAGAAATGAAGAAAATCGCTGACAAAATTCCCTTGTGTTCTCAATAACATCCAGTTGATAACCCAAGATATAATAGGAGATAATCTTACACAGCAACATATCCTAATCAAGTAAAATAAATGACTGCTGAAAGGGCTCATTTGTAAAAGACTAGCAGTTCCTATCCAAGATCTTCATTTGGGAGGAATGACCTAATTCTCTCTCCCTGTCTCTCTTTATGCCAAGTGTTATAATAGCAAACCACCTGATAATTGGTTATGACTAACAAGATTCTCATTAGTCTTGAGCATATTACCTAAGGTGGCAGAGTAATAAGCTAGGGTCCAAACTCACTGCCTTCAAGAGTGTGCAGCTGACCAAGTGCTAAAGTAAGTGCTGTAAGATAAGAGATGCTGAATTGTTCATTTTAAGACCAAGCATAATATCTAGGCTATAACATGGCCTTTGAAAATATTATGGAAGAATTTAAAAATAGCCCTGAGCCTCCCTCCCAGCTGAGGAATCCCCAAAAGTCAGGTTAACAAATGACCCACAGCAACCAGGTCCTAGACTCCCAGGGTCCCTTGCCGGGTTTCTTGTCTAGAGACTAAAAGGCTCAGGGGTCACTCCAGTTAAACTGGGCTAACTGGGCTGCACGAAATAACCACAATAACACAAATAACACAGGAGACACAATGGCTCCTCTGACCTTAAGGGTCTGCAGGAAGAGAGAGAGAGAGAGAGAAAAAGAGAGAGAGAGAGCGCACGCACACACACACACACACACACACACACACACACACACACACAGAGACCCCTTTTATTGAGGAGAAGCTATTCAAATGAGGCAAGGGGTCAGGTTTCAGGGGGCTGAGTCTATCTTCATGATGTCCACTGTCAGCAGGTTGACTGACACCTGGGTAGGCCATACCCAAGGGCACAGTAAGAGAAGGGGACACACACAAGGCACTTCCATGGAAGATTCTATCCTAAACAGGGCAAGGGGTTATATTACAAAGGAACAGGTGAGCATAGCCTCACCCATGGGGCTGTAGCAAGACACACCCATGCACAAGACATCCACCCTGTACCCAAGAAGGGTGGGAAAAGCTCTGCCACATTTCTGGGACTGAGCGCCTCAGCACCCAGCCGGGGAGTGTGACTCAGTCACGTGTAAGGTTAGTCTCCCTCAGTCCCTGATGTTCAGTTCCAATAGAGTCCCCTCTTGGACCAATGTAAAGCATGGACCAATACATTTTCAGGACCATCTCTGAAAACTTCTGCTACAATTAAATATGAATTCCTTTCTGAACTTCTTAGTAATATAAAAAAAAAGGAAACTAAACTGGAAATAAGGAAACATAATAATTCCTAATGGAAAATTCAAATTATAAAATGAATTTATCATCAGAAGGTGATTATACAAAATATAAAACAACTGAATGGACCATGTTGAATCCAGCTCCAACCTGGTTTGACAATACAAAACTCATTTTCATATTTTGGAAATGCAGGACATGTTATTCTTAAAGCAAAGTCCAAGAAAATAATATGTCTCAATATGATCAACTATAAACCAATGTCTAGTTCCAATCTTTCTTGACTGCAGTGGGAGGAATAAAGCAACAAAGTTAACCTGCCCCTCATATGGAACAATGCTTTGAGTTGCATTTATTATATAGGATGTATTAAAAATGTGTTTGCTGAACAAGTCAATGTCCTGGAAAGAAAAGCTTAAAACAAGAGTGCTAAGTCAAGAAAAGAGTCTCTACCAAACCAGTCAAGTACTAAACTTTATTAGCACCATGGTTTACACAAGTATTCTTTAATATTTGAAGGACAAGATTTAGATTATTTATTTGCAAAAGCAGTATCAAGGGTTCCCTCCCACCCGAGAATATGTGATCTCAGGAGCCCCAGAGCTTCTTGAAATTTCTACTAATAATCCAAGATTTGAAGTATGATTACCAAGCACCACTAGTTCTGCAGACACAGGAACCAAAAGTAATTTTATTTATTTGACAGCAAGATTATACCAGGAAGCCATTCATGGCCTTGTTGTTCTTTCTAACCCCAGGTATTAGTAGGGAGTAGGAAGGAAGAGAACAGAATATTCATCTCTCTAGGGTTCATCAAGTATGAGACATAAGTATGTGCACTCACCCATCAGACACTGCTATTAGATCATGACATTTATCCTCATAGAGTGGGAATGTCATTTCTAAATTCTTGTCAAGACACTGGTCCAGAGAGCTACTGTCAATGGACTAGGGTTGATGTAAAAGATAAAATCAGTTTGTTACTCTGGAAGCACAGAAGGTCTTCAATCATATCTAAAAAAAAACTGTTAAATATGCTTCAATTATTTTATTGGGGCGAGGAAGCGAACATTACTATAAAACAAACTTATTTATTTCAGAGCTAATTTTTTATGAATTTAATGTTCCCTTACTCCCCCTCCAAAAACTCCTTCCCACTGATCAGACATGCAAACCATGTCAATTCATTGAAAGTATTTTAATTTATGCAGAATTCATGAAAAAAGTAAAGGGATGTCTGGTAACTTCTAGAATTGAATGCAAAGCCATTGCAAAGAAGGTCTAGCAGAGTTAAAAGAATTAACATCCAAAGGAAGAGATGTTTACCAGAGGAGATGACAGTGTAAGAGCCTCAAAAGAAAACTATTTTTATGTCAAGAGTTTTAGAGAAACATTTGGAGAGAACAGTGAAGTCAAATATTTTTACAAAGAATGATGATCTTTATGGTTGGTAAAAGTAAAATGTAAAGTGAGGGGTATTATATCATGCCATTAAACAATTTTGACAGGAATATTATGCAAGAAAACAACCTTATTTATTCCTTATTGATTCTTAGAATTAGTGCCCTTGTTTGTTAATTTTTAAAATAATTTTAGTGTATTTTTATTACTCATTGTTAAATTTGGTCTCTTTTAAATTGATTCCACATGTGGCTTCTTCCTTAGTACTATTTATTCTCTGATAATCAGGGTCTTTTGTACTTCTGTACTCTTCACTAACTTGAAACATCCTTCCCCAAACATCCTGATAATTGTTCATTAAAGTAGTGTGGTTTCAATATGTGGACATAATTATTGTGGGCTCTGACTGTCCTCTCCCTTGCATTTAGCTATCAATGGCTATATGTATGGCAACCAGCCAGGCCTAAGCATGTGCAAAAAGGACAGAGTTTCCTGGCATTTGATTGGAATGGGCACTGACACTGACATGCATGGAGTTTATTTTCAAGGCAACACTATCCACCTACGAGGGACTCATCGCGATTCCCTGACTCTGTTTCCCCACGTGTCCACAACAGTATTCATGCAGCCAGACCGTGCAGGTAAATTTGGCAGGTCCATCTCAGGTGACCAGATTCCTACTCAGTCTCAGAGATTCCTCCCCCAGAAGCAATTGTAGATGTTAGGCACTTTGAAAGGTATAGAAGTAGTTTTTATTCAAGTCAGAGAATACTGGCTATTTTAATCTGAATACATAGTGTAAAGGACAGAGGCATCTACAAAGCAGAAGTGGGTGTCTTCTAAATGACTTTGCCACACAAATCCCTAGTGAATGCTCTTAATTCATATGTGTGAAAATTCATCCCTCAGAAAAGACATATTTTGCTTTCATGAAGCACGAACATCATTCTAGCTGCTGCTGAAGCACCTCCAGGTTTGGATAGCCCAGTAGATGACTCGAGTCTCTGTAGGTATATATGTAGCCATAGCTTTAGTTTGGTATCCCGTCCCTAGGGACTTTTAGTGGCCTTTGTATGAGTTATTTTGGGACCTTTCTATTTTTAATCATTTGGGCACCCTTGGTTTTCCAAGAGGGAAAGCTGCATTGTGTCTATAGTCCAGGGAGGTCCCTGTGAAATGCCAATGTGAAATGAAACTTCTTCCTTTAAAGATTTCAAACTATTTAGATAATTGGAACATTTTTACTAAAAATGTAGAACAACACATGGGAGTATATGCTAGCTGCCACATTAAAAGTGAGGACAGCAAGTACTCTGGGCATTCAATATGTTTTTCCAATCCAACTTTTTCATCAGTCTTAACAAGAAACCAATATGCTACCCCAAATGAGTAACTGCTGACTCTCATTTATTAATGGACCTCTTACTTCTTTACTGGAACTGCAGTTTAGATGCCTGTGTGTCATCAATTAATAACCTGAGGCTTGAGTTTCAAAACCTTTGTCCAAGGACTGCAGACACTAGGAATGCTACAATCTTTTTTCAGGGAGTGGGGGAGTGGAGTGAGTGGGTCCTGGGGATTGAACTCAGGGGCACTCAATCACTGAGCCACATCCCCAGCTCTATTTTGTATTTTATTTAGAGACAAGGTCTCACTGAGTTGCTTAGCACCTCACTGTTGCTGAGGCTGGCTTTGAACACACAATCCTCCTGCCTCAGCCTCCTGAACTGCTGGGATTATAGGTGTGCACTATAGAACCTGGCGAGTGCTACAATCTTTGCCTTGTAAACTTGTAAATTTCCTGTAGTGTTCAACCTCTCTACGTTACTATAGGTGATCAATTATGAGTCACCCAATCCAAACCAAAACAAAGGATGCCTTGAACAACACAATGTTTTTGGTTTTTTGTTTCTTTTTTTTTTTTTTTTTTTTTTTTTTTGATACTAGGGATTGAACTCAGGGGCATTGACCATTGAACCAATTACTCATATGCCCCACAGGCTTCTAAAAAGCTTCATAACAATGTTTTCTGGTTTAGTTTGGCATTGAACATAAATCTGTAACTACCTAAAAGCTCAGTCATTTCACTAATTCCTTTTCCTCATCTGTAAATTGGGAAGAGTGCTCAAAGAGTGGGTAGAGCAGACAGTGGCCTGCAATTCAAATGCTTTCTCTTTGCTCTTAGAGAAGATAATCCCTTGACTACAGAAGAACCAGGAGGAACACATACCTCATGGGCTGCTTGGGAAAAGCACATGCAGAGGGAGGTCTTTCCAAGTTTGCCTTCAGAGGTGTCTTCTCTGTGTTTTTGCAAAGACCCTTCTTTATGAGGGTTCTATGCAATGGGGTGTCTGAATACCCTTTGAAACAACTGTTGTTGCTTATCTAGAAGGGATAATAATATAGCAATATTTGGAGTTACATGTATAGCAAGATTGAAGCTCTCTTTGTGTTTTAAAGATGGTTAAGGATAGAAATTCTAATCACCACTAAGAGCAGTCCATTAAAGAAAGGGAAGATCTATTGATCCAATAATTTCTTTGAGAAGTGATAACCTCAATAATTTTGTTCCCAATGATATTATGGTGAGTTCAGTTAGGATATATCTATCTGATACCAATGCCTAAAAAACTCAGCTTAAAAAAATTACCTTCACTCAGACATAATTGCTGATTTTATTTATTTTTTAAATATATATATATATATTAAAAATAAAATTGTATATATATATTTAGCAATGGGGCTTTATTTTCTTTTATTTACATGCAAAGCTGAGAATTGAACCCAGTGCCTTACACATGCTAGGCAAGCACTCTACCACTGAGCTATGACCCCAGACCATAATTGTTGATTTTAAATAGAGAAATTTAGTTGATTTTTTTCCTTTTCATCCAGAAAAATGTAAATACTACCATTGGACATGAGAACCTCCTTTGCCCAAGATCTTAATGAAGTAATACATTTGGCTTTAATGATAATAATACCTTACAGTTTTATTGTGCTTTATAATTTGTGAAATCCTTGAGGGGAAAATCCATGACTTCAGAAATGTGGCCTAATTTGAGCTTTGTCTGGGATATTCATCTTATGGTAATTAGTTCTTTATAAACTGGGCTGGACTAAGATAGTCAGTCACACCTATCAGTGATTTTCCAGGAATGGCTGATTTCTTGGTAACACTGTGGGTTTTATTTTTACATTAAAATTAATTTCAGATGTATTTTTCCTCCATAAATAAATACCATCAAAGCATTTTATTATCTTTGAGTCTGGTTTTAAAGTATTTAGAGCTGATGCTTTAAAAGTTCACCTTACTTCTGGGTGGTGCAAACTAGTAATCCCAGTGGCTTGGGAGGCTGAGGCAGGAAGATCTCGAGTTCAAAGCCAGCCTCAGCAACTTAGCGTGGCCCTAAGCAACTTTACAAGACTCTGTCTAAAATAATATATATGTATATGTGTGTGTGTGTGTGTGTGTGTGTGTGTGTGTGTATAAATTTTAAAAGGTGCTAGGGTTGTGGCTCAGTGATTAAGCGCCCCTGGGTTCTACCTTATTTATGACTGATTTTGGAATAAGATATGTAGGTTTGTTGAGAGCAGACCAACAATAACAAAACCGAGCGCTGTGCACAGTGCCAAGCCCTTTCTCTTTCAGGTATTTTCAAGGTGTTTTGCTCCACCTTGCATCACTTCAACAGAGGCATGGGTCAGATATATGAGGTCAACAGCTGTGGCAACAGGGACCCTTCTGAGCAGCCGTACGGGATGATAAGAACCTTTTACATCGCTGCTGAAGAGGTAGAATGGGATTATGCCCCTAACAAAAACTGGGAGTTCGAAAAGCAGCACTTGGACGCAGGAGGGGAAAGGTACCGCTGGCGAAGCCAAGTCTCTTCGTGGGAATGCGCATGCTCTGTAGGCATTTATCACTGGTGGATCCCTGAAAAGGCCCGGGTTTTTTCCGTCAGACAGAAGCTTTTACTTAGGAGCACAGAGTAGGGAAGCTGCCAGCCTCCACCCCTGGAAGGGAACCCCAGGTCGTCCTAAGGGCACTCCGCGACAGGCTCATACACCTTCCCAAGTGGTGACCGGTCTGCTATGACCCCTGAGTAGATGCGCAAGCAGAGGGGAAAGGCTGGGGGAAGAGGTGGATCCCAAGCGATAATGTGACTGGGAAGACAGAAGGGGCCTGAGGAGGCAGAGAAAGTGTATAGATTCCAGGTGAGGGGCCGGGCTGCTGAAGACTGAGAAGGCAGGGAAGGGTAAGAAAAGATAAGCCATTGTCTGAGCCGATCCAGGTGGGGGAAGCCAAGGAGGGGTGGGAGGCCTGTCCTGGGAGAGGTCTCTGAGTCAGGATGGGAAGAACAGATTTCTCTACTGGGCCCTGTACCCAGAATGTCTCCAAGATTGACCCTTCTTGGTAAGTGATGTCAGCCATTGCTGCAAGACACAGAATCAGCAACGCTCCAGCCACATGCAGGCTTGTGAGTATTGGTCTTCTATTGCCCTCCTAGAGTCCTGTGGCCAAGCTCCCCAGGGTATCCTGGGATGGAGTGAAATAAGGAGGAAGTCAGGCACAGACTGCAGATCTCCTCCCCTGAAGATAATACCCTCCACTTTGCAACAACCAGCTGCTTGGATATTAATCTCATATGCAGATGAGGAAACTTGGGTGCAGAGTTAAGTTGTCGAGCTGGTCTTTGGCAGAGTTGGAATTGAACTTAGATCTTTTAAAAAGCAAATTCATTTTCTGCAACATACTATGTTCTTTTGTGGCCCCATTTTACCACCTACCCCCAACTGCTCCCCACGGTAGTCCCTATGGATACCTCATATAATCCCTCTCTGACTGTGATGCACCCAAACAACTCTACACACTGCTATTCCAAATCTTAACTCATTTGTTTCCTGTCTTGTTAGCCTTTGTTTTGAGGTTTCATATTCCTGGAAAAGAGAGTATAACAGTGCCACCTTATGGATAAGTGAAAACAAAACAAACAAAAAAATTAAAATGTCTGTTGAAGATTTGCCTGGGGGATAGAAAGATTTCAAACACCCTCCATTATTTGATTACTTGTTAGTTAAACCAAATACCCATTCTCCAAGAAACTAGTGGTGCTAGTACTTGGAAAAATAGAGGGTGCTGAGGGAAGGAGGGATGAAAAGAAATAATCAGACCCCTTCCCTGCCACTCACTCTGGTTATTCCTCATAGATGATAAGGCAAAGTGAGATAAGGCACATGTTTCACATATTCAAAGTACAAGTTCTATGGATAAACTCTTAGCAAAGAATTGAAATGGTAAGTTCTCCTAGTGGCACATTTGTAGCACCTCTTTAAGTAGGATCCCAGTGACAAATGTCCCTCTGTACTCGATTTCTATGCCTCTGTATTTTGCCCCAAGACCATGGTGGGATCATATTTATTTTCTGAACCACCTCTTGATACAGGTTATTTCTAAAACATTTATTGTCCTAACTAGTACAGACTCTCTTCCCCACCTTAGGACCTGAAAATCTTTCTTTGAGATTTCCTAAAAACACACTGGGAAGGTTTTAGGATCCCAGAAAGGACTAATGGGCCAATCAGCACAATTCAAAGAGGGAAGTTTGTGAAGTGGGAAGGAATTTGAAAATGGAAATTAAGTTGCTGGTGCTAATATGTGAACTAATGTGTGTCTACTTGAACCATATTGGGATTCACCACAATAATAATCAGCTATTAATATATGATGAACCCAGCATTTTGTTAAGGTTTTTACAAACCATATATTTTGGGATCTTTACAACACATTTGACCCATTTAATTAGCTTTTTCTCAGCATCCCATTCAACATCCTCATGAAATGATGATGAGATGCTTATATAGCACTTAAGTTGTGCCCAACACAGTTTTTACGATACTAACTCACATGATCTGTGCATTAATCCTGTGGTAGGTACATCATTACCACCCTACTCTGCAGGTGAGGAACCCACAGAGCATGGCTCCAGGATGTGTTCGGGTCACCATGCAAGCATTATTAGACTCATGGAAAATAAAACTAGAAGAAAAATTCTCTATATTTTGCAAAGTATACAATCTAGGGTAGAAGATGTATATGTATTTATTGAATACCTACTATGTGCTAGGCATTGTGCTTCACTTTTGGAGGTGAAACAATGTGGAAGACAGACAAGTTCCCTTCTTAAATCAAATTCATGGTCCATGAGAAAGATACAGAACAAACATCTAGAGTGAAGCAATTTTAAGAGAAGGGAACTGCAGGGTGCAATGGGAGATCACAACACAGCCTGTTTGGGAAAAGGTGGGGAGAGGGCAGGTGGCCAGGGAGTTTTCTGGAGGAAGTAATCCTGGAGCTGGGATGTGAAGAGGGTACCGATTGAGAAGGTGGGAAGGATTTCTTGATGAAGGATCAACATGTATGAAAACCTGGATGGAAGAGAGGGCACATCATGTTCAAGAGAGTGAATGTTTAGAATAAGCAGAGCAAGTCGGGGGGGGCCGTGGGCAGTGATGGGGAATTAGGATCAGGAGGCTGCAAAGCAGATAATGGAGGGCTTAAGAGCCAAACCAAGGAGTTTTGCAGTGGGAAGCCATAAAACTATTTTCCATGAGGAGTGACTTGGTCAAATTCATAGCTTAGGGCTACTCTCCCTGCAGTGGAGAGCATAGAGGAAAGGGAGCTGCATGGGAGGCAGGAAGTGATGAAGAATGATTCCAATTAATTCAGGTAAGTGGGGCAGGTGGCTCTGTTTAGAATACAGCCAGTTAATGGGGTTGTGGGGACGAAACTCATCATATTTGGAAACAAAATTGATATATTTTTCTTTTTCTCCCCTCTCTCCTTCCCTTCTTTCCTTCCTTCCTTACTTCTTTTATTTTTGAGACAAGATCTCACTCTGTTGCCCAGGCTGATCTCAAACTTGACACCCTCCTGCCTCAGCCACCTGAGTAATTGGAATTACAGGTGTGAGCCACCACACCCAGCTCTTTTAGATTTTTTTGAATCAATCATTAGTAACAGTCTACCTTGGTGATAGATTAAATACACATGTAAATCTTCAGTTGATCCTCATCGTGGATTCCATATTTGTAAACTTGCCTATTTGCTAAAATTTATTTTTAACACCCCAATCAATTCTGGCTTTTGTTCTGGTTATTCAAAGATATTCACAGGGTGGTGAAAAAATGCTGATGCACACATTTCCAGAGGTAATCAGCCAGAACATTCCTGCTTTCCTGTTTCAGCTCTCCTACTGTAAAAAGTGCCTTTTCTTTCTTTCCTTCCTTCCTTTCTTTCTCTTCTTTCTTTCCTTCTTTTGCTTCTCCCTCCTCCTCCTCTTCTCCTTTTTCTAATTATTCTACCCTCCTCTTCCCCTTCCCCTTCCCCCTCCTCTTCCTCTTCCTCTTCACCCCCCTCCCTTCCCCCTTGCCTCTTCCTTCCCCCTCCCCTCCCCTCCCCTTTCCTCTTCCTCCTCTTTTAATTTAGTGCCATATCTTCTGCATTTGTGTTCTTTATTTTGGCTATTTAGCTGTTTAAGATGGTCCCCTTAAGAGTAGCACTGAAGCACTGTCCAGAATTTCTAAGATCAAGAAAATTGTGATGTGACTTATGGAGAAAATACATGTATTAGTGAAGCTTCATTTGGGTATGAGTTATAGTGCAGTTAACTATGAGCTCAATATTAACAAATCACCAACAACTATTAAATAAAGTGTCCTCAAATAGGAACACACTTGAAACAAGATAATTCAGTGTTCACCATGACTATCTAGAACATAAGAGCCATGAATAAGAAGAATCAGCTGTAACTATATTTGCATATAGGTACATACACAAAATATAACCTGCAAAGATCTTTACAAGTAAAAAAGAATGAGGTATAGAATGATATATATGAAACCTGGAGGAATTCAGGATGGTGAAAATGTGTGCACACTCATATATATGTGTGTCAGATTAGGTAGTGCCACAAAGAGAAGACTATCTCAAGGGGACCTTAAGAATCTCTGAGGTTGACCCCACTCAACATCTGGCAACAGTGGATAGCAATTGTTTTCAAGGGTGGACCATGGGCCGTACTGGGATGAAATTATCAGAACCTGAAGACCTTTGAAGTGCCAATTCCTAGCCCCACTCCCAGAGGCCAGTTCCCTAGAGAGACCCTGGTTACAGCCAGGTTTGGGGAGCATTAATCCAGAGTACCCCCAAATCACTCTGAAAAACTTAATTTTTGATTTGCAGACATGGAGATATATTTATGAACCACACTGAAAACTGGATTGGCTCTCAGTACAAGAAAGTGGTTTACAGGGAATATACCAATGGAGAATTTGTGGAGATCAAAGCTCGACCACCGCGAGAGGAGCACTTAGAACTCCTGGGTATGGCACAGATTTCAGCCATGCACCGTCAGCCCCAGGCGTGTGCACATGTCTGAAGACACACACACGCTCACACACACACACACACACACTTTCCTGTAAGACTGAGAAGGGACAGAGTAGCATGACTGCATTCATTCGGTGCAATATCTTCCTTATCAGGGAGTGTCCTGGGTCCTCAGCTCACACAAAGAATAGCATAATAAGACTACCAGATAACACTCAAACAGGAGCCCATTCCATCAGGGCAGTCTACTCAGTGTCCAATAATACTGAGCTTCTTTCCCATTCCTTTACTGAGCTAGGGAATTTTAATTTAAAACAAGTTGATGTCTCACAACACCAGGCAGTGTGTTTGTATGAGTTCTCCAAGGTCCTAGATTATCCATGCACAGTGCCATACTAACGCACCATAAAAACATTTATGACAAAGGAGGAACCCCCATGGGAGATGGGTGCCAAGGGTGAAAGGTCTAGTTTCAGTTAGGGAGGCCCCGACCCATGCCCTCCGAACATACCGGGTCTGCCTGCAGCCTCTGCACTGCCTGATGTCCAGCTGCCTGGCCTGGCCCTCAGATAAGCTCACCCTGCTTTCTGTCCCCACATTCCTGCACCTGGGAGACGTGACCCCATCTTAAATACAGGATTTTAAAACAGAGGGCTAATCTAGAGGACTTCTTGAAATCCTTTGCTGCTTTAAAATACACAAGTTAACATATAAACAATATGACTTTCCACAGAACCATGACTCCTAGCTTGATGAATTATTAAATGCTCCACCCACCCTCCCCCTCACCTATTAACATTGGCACGCAAGCTTGTTTGTCATATCAAATGAATGAGTCATTCCCAGTCGAATCATTCATTTGGGCCCCATGTGTCCAAAAACCTCTTAAGGAGAGGTGCTGGTCCTCCTGAGGCATTTGGGTTATGCTTGCAAAGAGCCCCTGTTTGATTCCACTCAGTAAAATGAAAGAAATGAGTGACTTCATCAGAGGCAATACCAGCAGCTACGGGTGGGTGAGGCTCATCCACTTATTTTCTTCAGTTCAGGGAGAGTCCTGGGATTCTAAAATACTCAGAGGGCATGGAAGGCATACCTGGGTCCAATCACACTGTAAACTAGAAGCCATCTTCTCTTACCAGTACAGCAAGTCATGTACACTTCCAGTGGTATACAAATAATGATTTTAATAAATGGACACACACACCTATCTCTGTAGCTATGCTCACACTGAATGTTTAAAAACAGTAGAAATTTTCTTTTCTAGTTTTTTTCATTAGAAAAGAGTGCTTTTCAGAAACTTCTGGATTCATGCTTAATGTTTTCTGAAGATATTTCTAGTTCAACAAATTTTAGATTTATTTACTCTTTTAGTGGTGTTTATCAGAAAAGCAATCAAACCCATTTGAACCAGTGAAGAATGAACAGGTGTTGAATACCACCAACCCCAAGTATATCCTCCCCTACCCATGCACATAAAATGCACCAAATGCCCAAGAGAGAACCATAGGGATCTGATTTGAGGTGCTTCCTTATGGCAGTCTACTTACTTGTAAGCTGGGTAAGGTCTCATGAAGACCTTTTTGAGTGCTATACTCTGCCATTGTGGGGTGTCATGTTCTGAGCATCTTGAGGTCACAGGCATCTGGCATGGTGAGGGTCATTGCATCATAAGGCTAGCACAGGCTCTCTCTAGAGGGTTGTGGGCTCATCTCCTTGGGCATGCAGGCTGGTTGCTTCCAACAGAAAATTGCACAACTGAGGGTCCAAAGAGTATATGGCCCCCTCAAGGTATCCACACATCCAAAAAATGCATTAGACATGCATTGTTGAAATGATTGTGTTGATCATAAATCAATGCATAACTTCTTATTCCACTCATCTTATTCCACTCATTCCAAATATTTTAATATACATTATTTCATGAGATCCTCCTCATTATTATTGTATTCATTAGCCAGAAAATAAGCAGTTTCAGACTCACCAAAGGTCACACACAAGGTGACAACTGAAAGTCACCATTTCATATGAATATGCCTTTTCTTAGAGATTATTTTTTAGTAGTAATACAAAGTTAAGCTTATTGATCCTTACCTGTTCAATGCAGTGAAGCAAGCATTTTACATATGTTATTTTATTTCACCCTTACTATAACCCCATGAGAAAGGTATTATTAAGCCCATTTTATTGATGAAAATTTGAAACTCAGATTACATGACTTGCATAAGGCCCCTCTAGTAAGTGGCAGAATTTGAACTAGGTTGGTCCCATTACTACACACTTCATGATATTTAATTCTGTGCAATATTGTCCTCTAAAGGAAGTGCACTAATGAAGAAGCTAACCCTTGTTTTATTCTCTAATACTACCTACATTTAAATTACTTTGATGTTGGAAAGATCAATGATAATGCACACAGACCTGTGTTTTGCCTTTAGGTCCAATGATTCATGCTGAGGTGGGTGACACCATCCTGATCATATTTAAGAACAAAGCCAGCCGGCCCTACTCCATCTCAGCCCAGGGTATAGAGGATATGGACAGTGGGAAGCGACTCGATGTGCCCATCACAAAGCCAGGTATGGAATGCCAGAGGTCTGCTTCATCCTGATGGGGCCACAAGACCTCATTCTTTTGTGATCTATGAAGAGTCTTGAAGAGCTCATCTTAATGTCAGTGTCCTGGCCCCTCCTGGTATGAAATCTTCTTTCATCCATTGACCAAGTATTTAAAAAATGTCTAGGGCCCATTAGGAAGCTCGAAGGCTAGTAAGAAATAATAATGGCTAACACGTACTGTTAACCTTGTGCCAAATGCTATGCTTTATGTTTAAGCCAAAAAAAGCAACAAATGAAAAACCCTCCATTTATCTTTACAACAGCCTGGCAAGGTAGGTGCTAACTTATTTAATCAATTCTGACACCATAATTATCCATCATTATTTTATCTATTATAGAAAACCACGATGCCAATTAAACCTTAACATGCTACAGATTGAACAACACATTTGAACTTCAGATTGAACAACACTTTTGGACTTCAGACAAGTTAAAATGTAAAAAATTTGCATCCTGTAACAGACAAAATATGGTATTATTATGTCGATTTAAAAAATAACTAAAGCAAAGGATGGTCAAGAACTTGGCCAGGTCCCTTTTTTGTAATGGTGGAATCTCAGTGTGCTTGACTCTAGGACCTGAGCTATCAATCACACATTTCTCTCAAGGTGTTAAAAGTGAGGGGTTTTTTTGGAAAAAAGACAAGATGAATCATTTCAGTTGTTATGCAGATTATACATGATAAAGTTCTAAGTGGTGAAAAATTTCAGGGATATTCCTAAAAATATTTGTAAAAGTTTCAGAGAAGGAAAATTCATGAAGCCTAATTGATTAATTCATAGAAATTAAGGAAAGAAGTAATTGAGAAAAGCTTTTTAAAGGACACAGACCTCTGGTCTGTGGTGTTTCGGTCATCATTATACAAAATTCATGTATGAAGATGTGAGTTTGGTGTCAACATACCATATATACAAACAGAGATTTGGTAAATTGTGGTATAAAGATGTATTAAGAATTGTAATGCAAAAAATTATGAATGTAATGCACTCCACTATTGTCATGGATGTAAGAAATAATGAAAAAAAGAAAAAAAAGTGAAATCCTCTTGTTATATAAGGAAGTCAGTAGATCATATCTAAGAAACATCTAGAAACCTTAAGCATATTAGTTAGAAATATCAAGGAAGCTATCATAAAAAATAGCTAAAGGAGCTGGAAATGTTTGCTGCTGAAAATTTATTTTTATATGACTTTAGAATTAGTTTCACTTTTTTTTTTTTTTTGCAGCAACAGAACTTGGGGATTTTATTTTTTTTATTTTTTATTTATTTTTTTTTTAATTAATTTTTATTGTAGGTTGTTCAAAACATTACATAGTTCTTGATATATCATATTTCACACTTTGATTCAAGTGGGATATGCGCTCCCATTTTTACCCCATATACAGATTGCAGAATCACATCAGTTGCACAACAATTGATTTACATATTGCCATTCTGGTGTCTGTTGTATTCTGCTGCCTTTCCTATCCTCTACTATCCCCCCTCCCCCCTCCCCTCCCCTCTTCTCTCTCTACCCCCTCTACTGTAATTCATTTCTCCCCCTTATATTTTTCCTCCTTTCCCCTCACTTCCTCTTGTATGTAATTTTGTATACCCCTGAGGGTCTCCTTCCATTTACATGCAATTTCCCTTCTCTCTCCCTTTCCCTCCCACCTCTCATCGCTGTTTAATGTTAA
Source organism: Callospermophilus lateralis (assembly GCF_048772815.1). Lineage (NCBI taxonomy): Eukaryota > Metazoa > Chordata > Mammalia > Rodentia > Sciuridae > Callospermophilus > Callospermophilus lateralis. Next base: position 131,249,765 of record NC_135306.1, on the reverse strand, counting down.
TCTTCTTCTCATGTTCTTTGTCCCTACTCTGTTCTTAGCTACTCTCCTTATATCAAAGAAGACATTTGGCATTTGTTTTTAAGGGATTGGCTGGCTTCACTTAGCATAATCTGCTCTAATGCCATCCATTTCCCTCCAAATTCTATGATTTTGTCATTTCTTAATGCAGAGTAATACTCCATTGTGTATAAATGCCACATTTTTTTTTATCCATTCGTCTATTGAAGGGCATCTAGGTTGGTTCCACAGTCTTGCTATTGTGAATTGTGCTGCTATGAACATGGATGTAGCAGTGTCCCTATAGTGTGCTCTTTTTAGGTCTTTAGGGAATAGACCGAGTAGGGGAATAGCTGGATCAAATGGTGTTTCCATTCCGAGCTTTCCAAGAAATCTCCATACTGCTTTCCAAATTGGCCGCACCAATTTGCAGTCCCACCAGCAATGTACAAGAGTACCCTTTTCCCCACATCCTCGCCAGCACTTGTTGCTGTTTGACTTCCTAATGGCTGCCAATCTTACTGGAGTGAGATGGTATCTTAGGGTGGTTTTGATTTGCATTTCTCTGACTGCTAGAGATGGTGAGCATTTTTTCATATACTTGTTGATTGATTGTATGACCTCCTCTGAGAAATTTCTGTTCAGGTCCTTGGCCCATTTGTTGATTGGGTTATTCGTTATCTCATTGTCTAATTTTTTTAGTTCTTTGTATATTCTGGATATTAGGGCTCTGTCTGAAGTGTGAGGAGTAAAGATTTGTTCCCAGGACGTAGGCTCCCTATTTACCTCTCTTATTGTTTCTTTTGCTGAGAAAAAACTTTTTAGTTTGAGTAAGTCCCATTTGTTGATTCTAGTTATTAACTGTTGTGCTATGGGTGTCCTATTGAGGAATTTGGAGCCCGACCCCACAGTATGTAGATCATAGCCAACTTTTTCTTCTATCAGACGCCATGTCTCTGATTTGATATCAAGTTCCTTGATCCACTTTGAGTTAACTTTTGTGCATGGCGAGAGAAAGGGATTCAGTTTCATTTTGTTGCAAATGGATTTCCAGTTTTCCCAACACCATTTGTTGAAGATGCTATCCTTCTTCCATTGCATGCTTTTAGCCCCTTTATCGAATATAAGATAGTTGTAGTTTTTTGGATTGGTTTCTGTGTCCTCTATTCTGTACCATTGGTCCACCCGCCTGTTTTGGTACCAGTACCATGCTGTTTTTGTTACTATTGCTCTGTAGTATAGTTTGAAGTCTGGTATAGCTATACCGCCTGATTCACACTTCCTGCTTAGCATTGTTTTTGCTATTCTGGGTCTTTTATTTTTCCATATGAATTTCATGATTGCTTTCTCTATTTCTACAAGAAATGCTGTTGAGATTTTGATTGGCATTGCATTAAACCTATAGAGAATTTTTGGTAATATCGCCATTTTGATGATGTTACTTCTACCTATCCATGAGCAGGGTATATTTTTCCATCTTCTAAAATCTTCTTCTATTTCTCTCTTTAGGGTTCTGTAGTTTTCATTGTATAAGTCTTTCACCTCTTTTGTTAGGTTGATTCCCAAGTATTTTATTTTTTTTGAGGATATTGTGAATGGGGTGGTTGTCCTCATTTCCATTTCAGAGGATTTGTCGCTGATATACAGGAATGCCTTTGATTTATGCGTGTTGATTTTATAGCCTGTCACTTTGCTGAATTCATTTATTAGCTCTAATAGTTTCTTTGTAGACCCTTTTGGATCTGCTAGGTATAGAATCATGTCATCTGCAAATAGTGATAATTTGAGTTCTTCTTTTCCTATTTTTATGCCTTTAATTTCTTTCGTCTGTCTAATTGCTCTGGCCAGTGATTCGAGAACTATGTTGAACAGAAGTGGTGAGAGAGGGCATCCCTGTCTTGTTCCAGATTTTAGAGGGAATGCCTTCAGTTTTTCTCCATTCAGAATGATGCTAGCCTGAGGCTTGGCATAGATTGCTTTTACAATATTGAGGTATGTTCCTGTTATCCCTATTTTTTCTAGAATTTTGAACATAAAGGGATGCTGTACTTTGTCGAATGCTTTTTCCGCATCTATCGAGATGATCATATGGTTCTTATTTTTAAGCCTATTGATGTGGTGAATAACATTTATTGATTTCCGTATATTGAACCAGCCTTGCATCCCAGGGATAAATCCTACCTGATCATGGTGCACAATTTTTTTGATATGTTTTTGTATCCGGTTCGCCAGAAGTTTATTGAGGATTTTTGCATCTAGGTTCATTAGAGATATTGGTCTGTAGTTTTCTTTCTTTGAAGTGTCTTTGTCTGGTTTAGGAATCAGGGTGATGTTGGCCTCATAGAATGAATTTGGAAGTTCTCCCTCTTTTTCTATTTCCTGAAATAGCTTGAAAAGTATTGGTATTAGTTCCTCTTTAAAGGTTTTGTAAAACTCTGCTGTATACCCATCCGGTCCTGGGCTTTTCTTAGTTGGTAGTCTTTTGATGGTATCTTCTATTTCCTCAATTGATATTGGTCTGTTTAGGTTGTCAATATCCTCCTGACTCAATCTGGGCAAATCATATGACTTAAGAAATTTATCGATGCCTTCACTATCTTCTATTTTATTGGAGTATAAGGATTCAAAATAGTTTCTGATAATCTTCTGTATTTCTGAAGTGTCTGTTGTGATATTGCCTTTTTCATCCCGTATGCTGGTAATTTGAGTTCTCTTCGTTAGCGTGGCTAAGGGTCTGTCGATTTTATTTATTTTTTCAAAGAACCAACTTTTAGTTTTGTCAATTTTTTCAATTGTTTCTTTTGTTTCAATTTCATTAATTTCAGCTCTGATTTTAATTATTTCTTGTCTTCTACTTCTTTTGCTGTTGTTTTGCTCTTCTTTTTCTAGGATTTTGAGTTGAAGTATTAGATCGTTTATTTGTTGGTTTTTTCTTTTTCTAAGGAATGAACTCCAAGCAATAAATTTTCCCCTTAGAACTGCTTTCAATGTGTCCCATAGATTCCGATATGTTGTGTCTGTGTTTTCATTTATCTCTAAGAATTTTTTAATTTCCTCCTTATGTCTTCTATAACCCATTGATCATTCAGTAACCTATTGTTCATTCTCCAAGTGATGCATGATTTTTCCTTACTTCTTTTATCGTTAATTTTCAATTTCATTCCATTATGGTCAGATAAGATGCATGGTATTATCTCTACTCCTTTATATTGTCTAAGAGTTGCCCTGTGACATAATATATGATCTATTTTTGAGAAGGATCCATGTGCTGCTGAGAAAAAAGTGTAACTGCTTGATGTTGGGTGGTATATTCTATATATGTCAATTAAGTCTAGGTTATTAATTGTGTTATTGAGCTCTATAGTTTCCTTATTCAACTTTTGTTTGGAAGATCTGTCCAGTGGTGAGAGAGGTGTGTTGAAGTCTCCCATGATTATTGTATGGTGGTCTATTAGACTCTTGAACTTGAGAAGAGTTTGTTTGATGAACATAGCTGCACCATTGTTTGGGGCATATATATTTATGATTGTTATGTCTTGTTGGTGTATGGTTCCCTTAAGAAGTATGTAGTGTCCCTCTTCATCCCTTTTGATTAACTTTGGCTTGAAATCTATTTTATTTGATATGAGTATGGACACTCCTGCTTGTTTCCGAAGTCCATATGAGTGATATGATTTTTCCCAACCTTTCACCTTCAGTCTATGTATGTCTTTTCCTATCAAATGCGTCTCCTGAAGGCAGCATATTGTTGGGTCTTGTTTTGTGATCCATTCTACTAGCCTGTGTCTCTTAATTGGTGAGTTTAAGCCATTAACATTTAGGGTTATTATTGAGATATGGGTTGTTCTTCCAGCCATATTTGTTTATTTATGTTACTAAACATGGTTTGTTTTCCTCTTTGATTATCCCCCCCCCTTTACTGTACTACCTCCCGCTGTTGGTTTTCATTGATATTTTCCATTTCCTCTTCCTGTAATATTTTGCCAAGGATGTTTTGAAGAGATGGTTTTCTAGCTGCAAATTCTTTTAACTTTTGTTTATCATGGAAGGTTTTAATTTCATCTTCCATCCTGAAGCTTAATTTCGCGGGATACACAATTCTTGGTTGGAACCCCTTTTCTTTCAGTGTTTGAAATATGTTATTCCAGGATCTTCTAGCTTTGAGAGTCTGTGTTGAAAGATCAGCTGTTATCCTGATTGGTTTACCCCTAAATGTAATCTGCTTCCTTTCTCTTGTAGCTTTTAAAATTCTCTCCTTATTCTGTATGTTGGGCATCTTCATTATAATGTGTCTAGGTGTGGATCTCTTATGATTTTGCACATTCGGCGTCCTGTATGCTTCTAGGATTTGGGATTCTGTCTCATTCTTCAAGTCTGGGAAGTTTTCTCGTATTATTTCGTTGAATAGATTGCTCATTCCTTTGGTTTGGACCTCAGTACCTTCCTGTATCCCAATGACTCTTAAGTTTGGTCTCTTTATGTTATCCCATATTTCTTGAATGTTCTGCTCATGGTTTCTTAACAGCTTTGCTGAGCTGTCTATGTTCTTCTCCAGTTGAAATACTTTGTCTTCATTGTCTGATGTTCTATCTTCTAAGTGTTCTACTCTGCTGGTAGTATTCTCAATTGAGTTTTTAAGTTGGTTTATTGTTTCCTGCATTTCCAGGATTTCTGTTTGTTTGTTTTTTATAACCTCTATCTCCCTGTATAATTGATCTTTAGCTTCTTGGATTTGTTTATGTAATTGATTGTCAAAGTGGTCGAAGTGGTCTTTCATTGACTGATTTTGCTGTCTAATGTCTTCCTTGAGACTCCAGATCATCTGAAGCATGTATATCCTGAATTCTTTATCTGACATTCCATCTGCTGCAGAAATTACCTCTTCTAAAGTTGAGTTGACCTGCATTGCTTGTGGTACTTTCTTTCCTTGTCTTTTCATATTGATCGCGTTTCTTTCTGCTTGGTGAAACTGTTGTGTTATTGATTTTTCCCCCTATATATTTATATTGCTCTTGTATAGCTGCAAAGTCTCCCTCGCAGGCTTTGGCGGTGGTTCTGCCCCTTCCTCCAATTGAGGCAATGTGCCTACCACGCCGGGAGGCCGCTGTGCCTGTACTTTCAATGGGCCTGTTCTTTCGGTGGTCACAGGTCCGCCTACCTTGCAGGCGTGAGCAGCGGCTTTGCCCCTCCGCTGGCCACTAGGCCTGTTCTGTCTGTTGGTTGCAGGTCTGTCTACCTAAAAGGCGCTGGTGGCGGCTCTGCCCCTCCCCCAACCGGGGCGATGTATCTGGCGTGCCACTGGGCCTGTTTTGTCAGTGGTCACGGTTCCGCCTACCTTGCACGTGCGTGGAGCAGCTGTGTCCCTCCGAGAGTTGCTGGGCCTAACCTGCCGGTGGGTGGCAAGTGCGCCTACCTTGCAGGCCCGGGGGTAGCTCTGCCGCTCCGCGGGTTGCTGGGCCTGATATGCTGGTGAGACGCAGGTTTGCCTACCTTGCAGGAGCCTGGCGGCTCTGTCCCTCCCCCAACCGGGGTGGGGCGATGTGTCTGGCCGTCCTCTGAGCCTGTTCTGTTGGTGGTCAGGGTACTGCCTACCTAGCAGGCTCGTGGGGCAGCTGTGCCCCTCCGCAGTTTGTTGGGCCTGACCTGCTGGTGTGTGGCAAGTGCGCCTTCCTTGCAGGCCTGGGGGTGGCTCTGCCGCTCCGCGGTTGCTGGGCCTGATCTGCTGGTGATTCGCAGGTCTGCGTAACTTGCAGGCGCCCGGCGGCTCTGCCCCTCCCCCAACCTGAGCGATGTGTCTGGCAGTCCACTGGGCCTGTTTTGTTGGTGGTCACAGTTCTGCCTACCTTGCACACGCGTGGAGCAGCTGTTTCATTAGTGCCTGGGCACACTCTCCTTGTTTGCCTCCCTCAGGCCCTTAGTTTGTAGACCTTGGGGCTGAGCACCCCCAGCAAACTTGCTTACCTTCTGGTAGCCACGCCCCCTTATCTGATGCAAGAGACCTCAGTTGTCAGCACTGGTGGGAGCGGTAGCCGTGAGTCCCACGCCAAGGCGAGTCGGTGCAAGAGACCTCAGTTGTCAGCACTGGTGGGAGCGGTAGCTGGGAGTCCCGCGCCGCGCGGTTCCCGCCGGCTCCTGTGCCAGCACCGCCGAGGCTCCCACCGGCTCCCTCGCCGCAGCCCCGGCTCCCGCCGGCTCCCTCTCCGCAGCCGCCGCTGCCGCCGGCTCCCTCGCCACAGCCGCCGCTGCCGCCGGCTCCCTCGCCGCAGCCGCGGCTCCCGTGCCGCCCTCGGTCTGGCTATTGCGCTCACAGGAGAGCTGGGAGGGGCCCTTAAGTTTTCCCCGCTGATCTATAGCTGAAAGAGCTGTTCCATCTCGGATCCACGCTGATAGCCACGCCCACCCAGTTTCACTTTTAAACTTATAACTTTATAACTTTGAGGACAATAAACTTTAAAAAAATTCTAAAAAAGAAATTAATAAATATTATTTTGTAGGGAAGTCTTAGGTTCACAGCAAAACTGAGGTACAGAGATTTCCCATATACCCGCCACCCCACACATGCATAGACTCCCTAACAACAATTTCCCCATCAGAGTGCTACCACTGGGGGTAGCTACAATTGATGAGCTTGTACTGACACATCATTGTCATACAAAGTCTGTAATTTACATTAGGGTCCATGCTTGGTATGTGAACTCTATGGTTTTTTTTTTTTTTTTTTTTTTAGTACAATGGCGTGTATTTACCACTGTGGTACCACACAGAAAAATTTTACTGCCCTAAAAATTCTCTGTGTACTGACTGTTTATCCTGCCTTGCCCCTGAACCTCCAGAAACTACAGATATTTGCACCATCTCCAAGCTTTGTACTTTCATGAATGTCCTATATGTGACCTGAACATCCAGTATGTGTGACCTTTTCACTTGGTGATGTGCACTTAAACTTCCTCCATGTCTTTCTTTTTCATGGTTCAATAGCTTGCTTCCTTTTAGCATTGAATAATATTCCATTCTGTGGTTTGTATAATTTATTCACTCACCCACCAAAGAACATCTTTGTTGCTTTCATGTTTTGGCAATTGTGATTAGAGCTGCTACAAATATCCATGTATATCTTTTTTGCCTGGATGTAAATTTTGAGCTCCTTTGGGTGAATACTAAGGACCACGTTTACTGTGATCATAAAGTAATAGTATGTATAGTTTTTAAAGAAATTGCCAAATTGTCTTCCAAAATGTCTGTAACAATTTGCATTCCCATAAGCAATGAATGAGATTTCCCATTGCTCCACACTTTTTCAGTACTGATGTTTTAGATTTTGGCCATTCTAATAGGTGCATAGTATATGCAGTTATTTTAATTTGTAATTCCATAGATGACCTGTGATGTTGAACATCTTTTTATATATTTACTTGCCATCAAGTAAGGTGTGGCGAGGTATTTCTTAGGTCTTGGCTTTTTTGTTTTTTAAAGTAACTTTGTTTGCTTTCTTATTGTTGAGTTTTGACAGTTCTTTGTATGTTTTGGATGACAGGTCTTCATCAGATGTATCTTGCAAATATTTTCTCCCCGTCTGTGGCTTGTCTCCTAATTTTATTGACATTGTCTTTCACAGAGCAGAGGTTTCTATTTGTAATGAAGTTCAGCTTATCAATTGTTCCTTTCATGTATTGTGCCTTAGGCGTTACATCTAAAAATCATGATTATACCAAGGCTGTCTAGGGTTTTCCTTATATTATTTATGGCTTTACATTTTCATTTAGGTCTATCACTCATTTTGAGTTAATTTCTCTAAAGGGTGCAAAGTTTTTTGTTTTATTATTATTATTATTAGCATGTGGGTGTTCCAGTACAATTTATTGAAAAGACTATCTTCTGTATTGTTGCCATTGATTGACTTTACTACTTTATCAAAGATCAGTTGATTGAATTTATGTGGTTCTATTCTGAGCTTTCTATTTTTTCCACTGTCTGCATTTTCTTTAACTAATACCACAATGTCGTGATTACTGTGGCTTTCTAGCTTGTTTTAGTTTTGATTGACAATAATTTTACTTACGAATAGGGTACAATACAATGTTTCAGTACATGTATATATTGTGTAATGACCAAACCAGGGTAATTATATCTATCACATTGAAAATTTATCATTTCTTTATGGTGAGAACATTCAAAATCCTCTCTTCTGTCTTGAAATATATAGTGCATTAATGTTAACTATAGTCACCCTACTGTGCAATGGAACATTAGAACTTCTTTCTCCCACCTGGCTGTAACAGTGCACACCTTGACCAGCTCTCCCCCTCCCCCTCCCACCAGTAAGCCCTAAAGTTGAGAAGTGCCAGTCCTCCCACTTTGTTCCTCTTTGGTATTGAGTTGGCTACTATGGTACTTTTTGTCTCTCCCTATAGACTTCAGAATTGGTGGGTTGATATCCACAAAATAACTTGCTCGGATATTTTTATTAGATTGACTTTAATTTAGGGATCAATTTGAGAAGAACAGAGAGCTGCAACATTGAACCTTCTTATCCATGGATACAGAACATCTCTTATTTTCTGGTATCTTTCATCTTAGTTTTGTAGTTTGTCTCATAATGGGTTTTATACTTTTGTTTAGATTTGTATTTACTTATTTTTTCAGTGCTAATGTAAGTGGCATTATGTTTTTAACTTAAATTTCTGCTTGTTAATTGTTAGTATGCTGCAAAGTGATTGATTTTTGTATATTAACCTTGCATTTTACCATCTTATATGATGGCATATTAATTCCAGGAAGATTTTTTGGCCAATTCTTTCAGATTTTCTACATAGAATGATCATATAATATTAAAACAAAGACTGTTTGATTTCTTCCTTCTCAACTATATATAGCTTTTATTTCCTTTCCTTGTCTATTACATCAGATAGGACTTTCAGCAAGATTTTGAAAGTGCTGGTGAGAGATCTTGCCTTGTTCCTTTCTTGATCTTAGTGGGAAAACTTTTAGTTTCTCATTATCAAGTCATCAAGTAAAGTTACTAATTTTTAATGGTCAAAAGGTAACTACAAAGCCGGGTGCAGTGGTGCATGCCTGTAATCCCAGAGGCTCGGGAGGCTGAGGCAAGAGGATCACGAACAAGTTCAAAGCCAGCCTCAGCAAAAGCAAGGCCCTAAGCAACTCAGTGACATGACACCCTGTCTCTAAATAAAATACAACAAAGGTCTGGGGATGTGACTCAGTGGTGAAGTGCCCCTCAGTTAATCCCCAGTACCCACCCCCCAAGAAAAAAGCAACTACAGAGGGAGGAAGAAAGGTGTCCATTGGGCATTGTTGGAGACTCTGGTAGGGGTGTGGGCAAGCTGTCATGACCACTGACAGGCTAATGATAATGGATGACTAACGTGATGATGATGGATGACTAACCCAGTTCACAGGTCAGGAAACTAAATGTCAGTGAGGTTAAGTAGCTTATCAAATGTTGGTTAAATAGAAATTCCCATAAGGTTGGGATTTGGAAAGAAGTTTCTCTGATTTTCTCTGGTTCTAAAGGGATCTCTCTACCCACCTGAAAACTTTCAAAACATACTGGTGCTCTAATCCTAGATTCAAAATTTTCTGATTTCATTGGTCTGAGGTGAGGCCCAAGCCAAGAGAACTTACAAAGATACCTGGTGATTCTCAAAAGAGTTGAAGACTGAGACCCTTGATGACTGAGGTGTGCTCAAGGATAGTTTTTGGGACAAGGACACAAATTTTGAGGAGGAAAAGCAGTGTAATGTAAAACAAATCATTATTTCCTGAACACATTGTAGTTGACAGTAGAAGAAGGCACACTGGAAGGAAGTCTGCAGTTGCCATTTCATTTTGAAACCATAGAAACCAAGATGTAAGTTGAATAATGAATGGGCACTACCTCCAGCAATAAATCATCACCAAAACATATAAAGACCCTCTCCAATTTCTGCAGGTTAATCATCTGCAGCAGAAGCAGCTGTAAAAATGTCTTTCAATTTCTTCTCATTCATTTCAGGAGAAGTAAAAACTTACAGATGGAATGTCCCAAAAAGATCAGGGCCAGGGCCCTCTGATCCCAATTGTATTCCATGGGTTTACTATTCAACAGCAAACTTTGTGAAGGTAAGGTGAAGAGAGCAACCAAGATGCTTAATGTAACACAGCTGCAATGTAAACTCTGAGTCATCACAAGTCTGGTGGGTGTCTGAGGAGTGGGGATGACTTATAGCAGGGGAATTGGATGATGTATGGCCCACTGGTTAAATTCAGCCACCCCTACTCATTGACATTGTCCTATGGAGATGACAAAGACAATATGGGTCACAAACTAAAAGAAAAATTTACCATCTGATACTTTCCCACAAAAAAGTTTGCTAACCCTTGATTTCAAGTAAGAAGTAAAAACATCGCCCCAATATTTCAATTACCAGATTTAGAATCTACATAGTAACTTGAAACAAAAGAAAATATATCGATAGGTAACAAAAGAGTATCACAATGTACTTTATTCATGGTTTTGGCTGTGTAAAAATCTATTAATTTTAAAGGCATTACCTTGTCTTATAGACAAGCCCTTATAGGGCTCTAGGAAAGAAAGCACATCTCAAACATAGTAACTGAAACTATAAAACTATGAATGATAGATAACTGAGAAATAAAAAGCAAAGATTCAATACTGATTTGAGTCAGGTGTATGTAAAATTACTTTGGTCTTTAATTATATGTCATAAACCAAAGTCCAAACTAAAATCAAATCTGATATGAAATGTAAGCATCATCATTTATTTTTAAAAAGTGAGGAATTATCTTAACCTTCCTTTTAGAATAGATGACTTGAATTGTTGTCCTGGAGATTACAACATTTCAGGAAATAGAAACATATAAAACAGTTGAAAAAAATACATTTACAAATTCTAATTATGGAAAAAATATTTGTTTATTCATGCATCCAAATACATTTATTGAGTACTTGTAACATGCAACGATGCTACTCAAAACTATGATAATGCAAGTATCCTTGTCTTAAAGAAACATAACTTGGTAAAAATATTACATGTCCACACCATGACTCTGAGTCTGGTAAATTCCTTAGCTATTAAAAGCACTACAGGAGACCTTGGAAAGAAGGTGTAGGAAGAAAGAACAATATGAACAAAGCTGAACATAGGAAAGTGGAAGGTGTGTGGGAAGTGTTGAGTCCCGTTTATCTATCATACAGGGTCCAAAAGGAAAGCAGCAGGGAACCTAAGCCAGAAAGTTCACTGGAGGAGCAGATAGGAGCTTAAACACCAATCAGGGATTTGTATTTTATTCTGAAGGCTATGGAAGATCACTGAAGACTTATAAATAAGGAAGTGAGGAGATTAACCAGATGGTGGTCAATAGCTTGAGCTGAAGGTGAGGTGAGACAGACCAGAGAGGAACCAGTTTCAGGATTCTACACTAGAATGGTGGCCGATGGAATGAAATGTTACTAAATTATTTAATGGCTTAGCTGATTTGGTTTGCTTTTTCTTTCAGGACACATATAGTGGTCTGATGGGTCCTTTGATTACATGCCGAGAAGGAGTATTGAATGAAAAGGGAAGAAGAAGTGATGTTGATTATGAATTTGCTCTCTTGTTTTTGGTATTTAATGAGAATGAATCCTGGTATCTGGATGACAATATCAAGAAGTATCTCAATAAAGATCCACGGGATGTTAAGCGCACTGATGATTTTGAAGAGAGCAACAAAATGCATGGTATATTGGAATTCAAAGAGAACATTGTTGAGATAGGCTCATAGAAATTCCCCTCACTGTAGGAAGCATCCAACCTCTTTCTCTGTGCCTTTCCCTCTTCCTAGGGGCACCTAAGCTGAAGAAGTTCCTCTAAAGCTTTTTTCAGCAAGTACCAGCCTAGCCAATGGGGACTGGTAGCAAAGTCTTTGAGGCTTTGGACCAGCTATTTAGGGTCATCTCTCTGAATGCTGAGATCTTTTAAGCTATAAAAAAGTAATTTTAAAAATATGTCATTACTTATTGGTATGTTTTTTGCATGAGTCACCATAACGTTCCATTTGATCAATTTAGGGATTTGTGTAATTTACTGTGGAATAAAACACCATCACCGAGTTTCTGTTTTAATGTTTTATTTAACTCAGTGTAATTTCAGGTAGGTTTTTTTTTTTTTTTTTTTTTGTAGTAGTAATATTTGAAATAGACACTCTGGCTAAGATCTACTTTTGAAGATGGCCACAAAGTTCGTTATTAATATGGATTAGAATATTGTGGCCTGATTCCCAGTTCAGCTGTTCTTTCCCTTACTAATTTTGCTCTCTTTTTTCAGAAGCTTCTCAGAGTGCTCTCTCTTTCTTTCTTTTTTTAAGAGCTCACCCTTCCTTCTCCCTTCTTTCCTTCCTTCCTGTACCAGGGATTGAACTCAGGGGTGCTCGACCAGTGAGCCACATCCCCAGCCCTATTCTGTACTTTAGAGATACAGTCTCACTGAGTTGCTTAGCGCCTCACTTTTGCTGAGGCTGGCTTTGAAATCTTGATCCTCCTGCCTCAGCCTCCCCAGCTGCTGGAATTGAAGGCCTACACCACCATACCCAGCTGAGAGCTCTTTCTTTTTAATGCACACACTTATTTGGTTATACCACGGTGCATAAAATAAAAAGTTAGTGGAGGACTAAGAGTCACCCTCTCATAAACCCAATGTGTTTTGGTCATTGTTGGGTTATTGGTTCAGCCCTAGGAAACTGTCGTTTCGGAGAACCAGCCAGGCTTAAACTTGTTCTCAGAAAGTGAAATATTAAGGAAATATCTTCTAATTAATTCAGTGTTTATCTAAGTAAATTTGATTTTTTTTTGTGTGTGGCTGAGGCCACTCATTTGCAGAAAGGTATAAATCAGGATTCTCACCAATGAGCCTGTAATCCAATTCACAAGAAGGTTATGCTAAATAAACAAACAGTGCCACCCAAGATGCGGCTTTGAAAAACAAGCTATTTCTCTTTCTTGCCTCTCTTTATATAAAGATTCCTGGTAATCTGGATTTTGGATCTAGAATGGCAGGGTTGTTTTAAGTGTAAGTGAGACTCTTACCTGTTTCACAGGTAGCTAAGAAGGGTGACCTAAAGATTTTGGACCATTTCTAAACTCAAATTAAGGAGTGTCTTCTCACTGACCAAAGACTATTTTCTTTTTTGCCTTCTTAGCCATTAATGGAAAGATTTTTGGAAATCTCCATGGCCTCATAATGAATGAAGACACAATGACAAATTGGTACTTGTTAGGAATAGGAAGTGAAGTGGACATACATACCATCCATTATCATGCGGAGAGCTATATTTTCAAAGTAAGTATAAGGAAAATGTTTGGGGGAAGATTTTTTGAACTAATGGATTCAATGCAGTTCCACTGGGAAATAAGGGAATTCCTTGGCATGTGATGCTTGTGAGGGGTGATAGTTCATATTACAAGCGGAGCAAAGAAATGCGATTGTACCTTCTCCTTGAAGATATTTCCTAACAGGTACGTGCATATTACTGTGTTGTAAAAAACTCTCTCAGTCTC